>NC_072738.1:79824746-80124746 GCF_026930045.1 Uloborus diversus
AAGCATTGCGGAAATATTCTGTTAAAATCAATCAAAAAACAACCTGAATTTTCAGTTTTTTTTAAAACAGTGTAGGCATGCCAAATTTCATGCTTCAATACTGAATAGACTTTGCAAAATCATGTTTTCCATAGCCAGTATCGAGCAAAAATTATATTCTTCAAAAAACGTAAGTAAAGATTAGACTTAACACCTTTTTATAATGCAGACACTTAGTATTCAAATGCTTATAACGTAAGTTCTAAATTGCGTAGATTAAATCAAGAAATATCTATCGTTTAATACCTTGAGTAAAGCAAGTGGTCACTGTTTCAAAAAAGTGACCACTAATGAAATTGTTACCACCGGCCATTAGCAACTTAAAAATTTCACCAGTTATGTCCATTACTTCAAAAATCCTTTTTAAAATTTGAAAATAGTCGAACTAAATTAATATTTTTTTTTCCTAGCGCTTTTTAATTAATCGATTGAATTCTTAAAAACTGTATATCCGTTTTGACCTGTATCGTCTTGATTCTATCAAGATTCCAAAGGAAAATCCAACAGGCATCCTCACATAAATAATAGCCGATGATCTAGTAACCCGCGTGTTTCAACAATGAAACTCGTGCCATGCCATGATAATTTGATAATATGTTTTGGTAATGTTTAACATGCAGGGAAAGGCTTTATTGTGACAAGGCTGAACTTGATCCGGCAACTTAACCTGTTTTACTGATAAGACTGTGTCATTTCATGAGAATGAAGAAACGAAAAAGCGGTCAACTGTGAAAATTTTCTACTGGAGTTTAGGGTCCGTCCACTGGAGTTAGGGTTAAAATTTCAACTATCAAAATATCATCAAACAGGCAATTCTTCTATCTTCTAGTTTTAATTTGAGTCAAGATGGAGCTGTATGGTGACGGAGGAGATAAAATACAAAAAAGACCAAAGTCACACAAAAAACGAAGAAAGCGCCGACGGAACACCATTCAGCGATAAAAGATGCGAATTAAACAGGCAATTGCTTCGTTAAAATATAGAAGAAGAGACGCAATTTTCACACGCCATACCTTGACGGGCGACTTTCTAGTTAAAATTATAAAAGGTAAACTGATGGTCATTAGTCATCAGCGCTCATAAATGTTTGTTCTCCGAGCAAAAATATCGAGCAATTATTATGAATAAGCGAAAAAATGGTAGCAATAAAAGAAAACTGCCAAAAAAAAAAAAAAAAGTAATCGCGGGACAGGTCGGCAGAGGTTACGTTTTTGTTGAATAACACAAACTTACGATGTTGAAGATATGTTAGAATAACAAATCGAATCAAGTTTCAGTTTAAATACAGTTAAATTAATCAATTCAACATTATCAACGTTCACATTAGAAGCTGTTTTTTTTAACACTAAAAAAGCATATTACTCAACCGGGGGGGGGGGGGGGCTTGAACCACCAACCTTTCGTTTGGTTAATAGTCGATCCTGCCAGCCGATTACGCCACGCAGGCTTCACAACAGACGGTGTTGAAACATTTTATCTAAACAAAGCTCTTACAATGCATGTCGAAGGGACAGGGTGGACAGGGGTGTGCACAGGAAGGGGGCGGGAGAGAAAGGACACTTGTTGGCCCGGGCCCGAGCCTGAAGGGGGTCCATTTTTTTTAAACCAGGCTTGAAATATAGGAGTAAACAATACGGATGGCAGCTCGGAAAAGTCATTTGAGACGGGCCCCAAAATTTCTGTGCACGCCCCTGCATACAGAACACAAAGAGAAGATACATGAAGGAAAGTGATGCACAAAACAGAAATTTACATTGTTAGCGGGAGACGAACCCACCACCCCATTGTCGCACGTAGCCAGCTACCGAAACATGGCGTACTGACTCCCCAACCCCTCAAGCAACTATAATGCATTAGGAGCATGAAGTCGTAAACTAAATCATTTTAGAATTGAAGGGAAGTATCACAAGAACATCTCAAATCTGTCAAAATAACTACACTTGGGACCTCAGTGGCCGAGTGGTCTGAGCAATTGGGTGACATACTTGAGGCGGTGGGTTCGAATCCCACTCGCGTTCCGGATGTACTTTCCCTTCTTTGTGCTGTTAGTTATTTTATGTTCTGTACTATGTGGAATAAAACTATAATATATGTAAGAAATGCGAAATATCTGTTACAATTGTAGTTCTAATCAAATAAAACCAGAGAAATAAGTTGTGAGAAGAAGGATAAGAAGTACTATCAACTATCGCAGAGACCAACTGGTCCCACTCAAATCAACAATGAAGGACTGCGAACAAGGCGCCTTATGTCGTTATTCCTTATTAAAACGCAATTCTAATAAGTAATAATTACATAAATAAACACCATGGTCGAGCGGCAGAAGGCGCTTGCTCAGACTGTTGCATGAGCGCAGTAAAAGAAGTCGTGGGTTCGATTCCCACCGGTGCCCTGGGTGTTATTTCCTTCTATTTGTAATGATAATGTGTATTTTTCAGGAAGCAAGGTGCATTGTTCGCAGTCTTCGGCTGTATAAGAAACTGTTCAGCTTCTTGTATAGTGATAATAACTACACAAGCAAAAAGATGATTTATGAACGAAATTAAATGTGTTAAAAAATGACCATTTATGTTTCATGGTGATTAGAAGCAAAAAAAAAAAAAAACTATATTTTGTTTTTCTAATTTTCAAAATCTTCCTTTATTGATCATAATTTATGTCAAGAAATTTAAATGTGAAGAGCCATACAATTGTTTAATTACAAAAATACAACTGCACATTTTGAAAGAATGTTTAACTTAACCCTACCATCAAATATTTCCTGAATGTTTATTTTAATTTTTCGATTTAAACTTAGTATTTTGGAACCTTAGTGGCTGAGAGGTCAGAAGCAGCTGTTGCGGCAGCTGCCTGCGTTCAGTCATGAGGTAGCGGGTTCGATTCCCGCGTTGGGTCTGGTTCAAATTTCTTTCACTATGTGATGCAAATCCTTCCTGCTGGTCGAAGACCCACCGTCGTCATTAAAGGGGACTGGGCGACGTTAAATATGCTCGTGGTCTCAATGTCCTCCAAGTGAAACGATACCTCTGGGGGTGCTAGTACTAGGTAGCTATTAGCTCCTGGACTAGTTCAAAATTCTCACTAACTGTTCGATCCGGTGATGGTGCTGCCATCTATCGGTATATAAAATAATGGAGGCAAGGCACTTAGTATGCAGTCCTCGACATAAATACAGTTGAAGTCAGTTGTGACTCTTGAATAGAATAGAATAGAAATCCTTCCTGTGTCGTTTATGGAGACAAGCGCTAAGTTCCACATCTTCTGTTGTGTGCGAAGCTAGCTAGCTTTTCTAAAATAGAAAACTAGTTGCTTATATGCTTCATTATGTTTCCTTCAGAAAATGATTTTACTTTTATTTTTTTTCCAACTGATTTCTGATTTATCGTCTGCAATTAAGTTCCTATTCCTATTCCTATTCAGAGTCACAACTGACTACAACTGTATTTATGTCGAGGACTGCATACTAAGTGCCTTGCCTCCATTATTTTATATACCGATAGATGGCAGCACCATCACCGGATCGAACAGTTAATGAGAATTTAGAACTAGTCCAGGAGCTAATAGCTACCTGGAGCGCACCCCCAGAGGTATCGTTTCACTTGGACGACATTGAGACCACGAGCATATTTAACGTCGCCCAGTCCCCTTTAATGACGTCGGTGGGTCTTCGACCATCGAGGTTCAAACCCAGGACCCTCCGGCCCCGAATCCGACACTCTACCGATCGGGCTACCACGGCCCTGCAATTAAGTTAAAAACATCTTTCTGTTCTGAAGTGAAGTGAATCTAAAAGAAAAAAAATAGATCGTTTTGACGATTGGCATTGCATGATTTGACACGATTAGCTCAATGGCACATTTGGTGAAACAGAAGTGCAAAGTCGGCCGTGGTAGCCTGATCGGTAGGGCATTGGACTCGGGGCCGGAGGGGCTCGGGTTCGATCCCCGCTGGTCGAAGACCCACCGTCGTCATTAAAGGGGACTGGGCGACGTTAAATATGCTCGTGGTCTCAATATCCTCCAAGTGAAACGATACCTCTGGGGGTGCTAGTACCAGGCAGCTATTAGCTCTTGGACTAGTTCTAAATTCTCATTAACTGTTCGATCCGGTGATGGTGCTGCCATCTATCGGTATATAAAATAATGGAGGCAAGGCACTTTAGTATGCAGTCCTCGACATGAATACAGTTGTAGTCAGTTGTGACTCTTGAATAGAATAGAATAGAAGTGCAAAGTCGCCGCTGAACACAGTTTCCTTCCCTTATGTTGTAAAATTCGATATAATATTTTCCGCCTTTAGTGGTACTGCCTGCAATATGGACGAGAGTTTCTGATCGGGTTGTTTGTAACCAATAGAAACTTGAAAAAAAATCTCAACCCCCGCATGAGCCGAAGTTTAAGACATTGTGTTTAGGATGTTTGACGTACTTACAGGAACTCATATTGCAACACGCATGTTAAAAAACTGCATGAATGGGTTCACAAACTATGAAATCTATACTGTTACCGAGTAGAAATTTGATCTTGTCATAAATGTTTCCCTTTGCAATGTACGCATCATAATGTGCATGACAGAGAACAAAAATACTTCAAGATGTGCACAGGAAACTCATTTTTAATCGTAGAACAAATTCGATGTCCGTTTCAACATCTTGGTAGAAGCAGAAGGTAAGGATTTGATTATTTCTTTAACTGTTAAAATTTGATGTTTGCTGTAGAATTTTTGTGTGTGTGTGTGGTACATATATGAAAATTTCAATCAGTTCGGGAATCAATTGACATTTTTTTTTATAAAACAAGTGCGAGATAGTATCTTCAATTGACGACAGGGGCATCCCGATGCGAGGTCACTGCGACCTCCTAAAAAATTCCTTATTCGGGAAATTGTGTCCGACTATTCGGCAAAATTATCTTCACTTGGTCTATTTTGATTTCGTTTAAAGAAGCAATTTTTAGTTACTTCGTAAGTTTTTGGAGGTGATTTTCTACGTGAGACTTTTTTTATACAGTCCCTATCCACCGCTTTAAAATATTTTTTAAACCGTGTTCTCTATTTTTTAACTGTGTAACTCTTCTATATAATTTACTGCCGTTAAAACAATGCTGAAACGTCAGTCCATATTCACGCAATATTTACATATTTTGAATTCCGGAAAGGAAAAAAAAATTAATTTGAATTTTGTCATTTTGAATTCAAATTATGTTTTTCGCAATCACGAGTGTGTGTATGTAGGCGAGTGGGTTGTGTATGTGTGTTTGTGTGTAGGGGGTATTTGTGTGTAGGCATAAGTGTGTGGGTAGTTGTGTGTATGTGTGTAGGTGTGTGGGGAGGGGGGTATGTGTATGTGGGCATATGTGTTTGTGTCTGTGTGCAGGCATGAGTGTGTGGGTAGTTGTGTGTATGTGTGTAGGTGTGTGGGGAGGGGGTATGTGTGTGTAGGTGTGTGGGGAGGGGGTATGTGTGTGTAGGCATATGTGTTTGTGTGCAGGCATGAGTGTGTGGGTAGTTGTGTGCATGTGAGTGTATAGGTGTATGTGTGTAGGTGTGTGTGTGTAGGTGTGTATGTATGCCGTGTGTGTGTATGTCTTTGTGTATGTGTGTAGGTGTATGTATGTGTTTGTGTGTGTAGGTGTATATATGTGTTTGTGTGTAGGTGTATATATGTGTGTGTAGGTGCGTGTATGTATGCGCGTAAGGTTAGGATATTGACACAACCTGGAGACTGTTTTCGCTAGAGGAGCAGCATCGTGAGGAGCCTGTCGACGGTGGTGCTGCAGAGGGTGATGGTGGGAAAATAAAATGATAGGACGCCAAAACAGTCAATTGAGAACAATAAGCAATCGTGATTGCTCAAAAAAAAAAGCATAGAATCAGCGGCGAGAAGGGACACTTGTTGGCTTGGGCCCGAGTCTGAAGGGGGAATGAGATTTTTGGAATATATGTAAAGACGTAAGGGTAAACAATATGGAGCGGTGCCCATAAAAGTCATTTCTGTCGGACCCCAAAATTTCTGTGCACGCTCCTGCAGGTGGAACACTTTTTTTTTTTTTCAGTTCACTAGGCCATAAGAAGCATTGCTTCAAAAAAGAAGGAAAGAAAGAAAAACCCATATAAAATAATTGTCACTTGTAAGGAAAATAACTACACGAGTCAAAAAAATCACCCAGAATAATATCAAAGGCTGTTGTAATTTGTCAAGCAAATAAATTTCATCTGAGTACTAGCACCCTGATTTTATAGTTGAGCGCCACACATCCAAACCACATCGAAAACTCCACCGAAAAGTATGTATTACTGGATTCTAGAAACTCTCCTTAAAGTAATGTTGTAGACTTTTCTGCTGATATAAGTTTTTTTTTTGTCAATTGAAACTAAACTGGTAACTTAGATATACATTTTGCCGCTACGTACTGTATAAAAATGAATTCCGTAAAATCCGTTTCTCTGTCAGCACAGTGTTAATGCAGAGAAAATAGCCTGCCTTTTCTACTCTCCAATTCTGTGCGGTCCTTTGTGCGATTTTTTTTTTTTTTTTTTTTGTGCGGTATGTGAAAAATTAAAATTTGATTGGGAGTCAATTTTCAATATTTTTTATAAAACGAGTTCGAGGTAGTATCTTTAAGACCGTGATATCCCGATCGGAGGTCACTGCGACCTCCCAAAAATTTCCTTATTGGGGAAATTGTGTCCGACTATTCGGCAAAATTATCAACACTTGATTCATTTTAATTTCGTTCAAAGAAGCAATTACTAGTTTTCGTAAGTTTTTGGGTTATTTTCTACGTGAGACTTTTTTTTATGCGATGCCTATCCACCGCATGAAAAAAAAAAATCTTTTAACTGTGTTGCGAAAACAACTTCTTATAGCTACTCGTGAAGATTGGATACTCGTGAAGATTTTTGTATGCGATTTTTTGTATTTTTTTTGTATGCGGTAGATAGGGATCGCATAAAAACAGGTTTGGGTGTATCTTAATTCATTTCAATGCAAGTTTATTTCTTTTCGAGGTTATGCTTTCCCCGTTTTTGTTTCCACTGCGTTGTTTGTGGTGACAATCTTGTGCGCTTAACGCTCATTTTGGAGCAAATTCTCAGACAGGACATTTTTCACAATGTGTATATCTTCAATAAATAATTTGACCTTGAAATTAACAATTAGTAAATAATTTTTCATAAAAACCGTGGGCACTTTCCCTAGCCCACTCGTTTGATCTTCACATAATGTAAAAATCTTTGTTGCAACAATTTAACAAAATGAAAATTTTCTTCTCATTGTAATCTCCCAAAAAATTCATTATTCGTCAAATTTTTTCTGACGATTAACCAAATTTGGAGACACCATTGCAAAATTAGTTAAAAAAAAAAATCATTATGATGCCAAATGTCTCTGCTAGTTAGATGCAGGTATTTAAATGTGTATGTTCATATAGTTACAATTTTTTAGATACATAGTTATTATTTTATGCTTTTATGTGATTAAATATTGTAATCTTACTAAATTTGAAGCTTATTCCTTTAATTTTTATTCGAAATTAATTTAGATAGGATGCCTTACCTGCATGCAATTTTTGATGATTTCTGTGTATTTTAGTATTAAAGTCTATGGCTTTGACGAGAAATAGAAGAGACATCGTCAAGTTGGCATCATTTTCGACAAACTTTTCTCGGAGCCAAATGTCGCGAAGCTCGTTACAAATTTTCATCATTCAAAAAGTATCGGAGTTTCTTCGGATAAATAAAATCCCCCCCCCTCAAAAAAATAAATAAGTTCAGCACGCGCTTTCTCATACATTGCTTTGTATTGTAATATATTGTGCTTTCGCTTCGGCTGTTACATACAATTCTGTGTCACTTTAACTGTCCCTTTTTCCATGGACTGCCCCATGAAATGAAGAACTATTACATTAACAGAATTTTGCTCAAAACTTCTTGAAAGAGTATGTTTTGCACTAAAAAAACAAAACAAAACAAGGCTGATGAAAACATTCTGAAATACAGTAGGCGCCGCTTAATGAGATCACGGTTACTATTATCATTCGCTAAATGTTATCAGAATTACGAAGTTCCGGAACATTTGTATATCAACGCGTGTTAAGAAAGTTGGATAATGTAATCAGAGCCTTCGTTTATTGTTATAACTTTTTCATAAACTTTCAATTTTTCCCCCCTTTTTGTTTCTCAATCAAAAGAAATACAAAGGCAAACCCTGACAAGTAGCTTCCAGAAAAACAAGTTCCCTTCTTATTAGTAAAGCAAAATGTTTCTTATAGCTCAGTTACACTAAAAACTTCGCTCTAAATGGTCAAACATTTTAGCCATGGAGAAAAAACGCAATAATTTAACAGTCAAGAAGAAATTGACATTTTAAAACGCTTTGACAATTTAACCGTGAAGAGTCAAAGACATGCTGTAGAACAAATACACATTTCTCAGTCATTACTTTGTAAGTTACTAAAAATGGTGACGAGGTTTAAAACAAAATGAAAATTTAAGGGGTCTGCCTTCCCTAAAATGAGTATTTTGATCAAAAATGTTGTTTCTTATTTTATTCTATACTAGCTGCATTGCCCGGCTTTGCCCGGTCTACCTCGAAAACCTACCTTTTCTCGCCAAACAATGACGAGAGATACTAAAAGACTTTTAAGAAATTAAAATTCGGAACTCCAGCGCTCGAATTCGCTACCTTGCGGTGATTTACAAAACTGCAAATGAAACTAAAACATTGCCACGTTGCGTTCCACGTGTGTCTGTTGACGTAAACACAGGCAGTTTGTTCTGAGTATTTATTAACGCAATCGATGTGTCTTAGTTTGCTTTCAGCTACAGAAATTAATTCGTCCCTTAGTAGTATTCTCGAGCTTCTCAAAAAAATGTTAGTTTTCATTATTTCCTTAATAATTGGTGAATGCGAAAATTCTGGATTAACAAACTTGGATAACGTTATACAAGGTAAAAATTTTTATTGTTTTGCATCAATTTGTAAGAATATGGGTTTTTTTTTATCTTAAATTAATTAAACTTACCATATTTTACAGCAGCATTTAGTTGGAATGGACAGTATGCAAAATATTTTCTTGAATATATTATCGTAGAACAAAATGAATAACCGAGAAAGAATTTACTTTATTCCTTTTATTCTCAGCTGAAAGATTTCGCCAAATTTGTTTAGGGTTATAGTTTTAGTATAGTGCGAGCAAAGTAGCCTTGGCGAGATTTCGCGTTTTTAGTTAAACCATTTTTAATTTTTATCATGAGTGGAATAAAATGGTAGTAAGATTACAGAATTCGATAAGTGAAAAGAAATAATGGTAAATCAACTGAAAAGAAAACTACCACCATATATCCGTGAGAATTTTGTTGATGATTTGCATAACATGACACAATTAAATCGTAACTCAGAAATTAGAAAAATCGAAACAGAAAATTTTTAAATTAACCGATTCGTGAATTCGAGAGAAATAACTCAGCTACAAATGGAAAACAATAAGCGCTAGCCAAGCAAGGCAAAGAAGTATCATCTTCTTTCGATAATAATTTGTAATGTCATATTGAATTTTCTAGCATTAATTGTTGTTCTTGTCAGTCCACAATTATTATTTAGTTTTATCATGAATTGATAAATATCGAATTCAACATCGTGGAAATAGCTGCTTAGAACTGCGAATTACGTAGTTTGCATTAATCTTTGACGTTTAGTAATGCTTCTTTAATTCTCATTTCTTTCTACGTGGGCCAGAATATCCACAAGACTTTGAAAATTAATTTAAAAAGAATAAAGCGAAAAGTATCATACATATGAACAAAAATCACAACACTTTTAGCATTTTCTTCGTTACCACATGCGTTTGTTTTAGTTTTTAAGTCGGCCATTAGACAGTGACTGCAGTGCCCCCTATAGTTCGTTGGAGTTGCGAATTCGCTTGTAACTTTTTTCTGATGGAGATAGAGGGTAAAACTTTCGACCTTAGGTTGAGTTAGATCTGGAGTAAAAAAAGCAGCTCTTTCCAGTGCTGTCAAAAAGAAAACTGTGGGACAATTTCTACACTTTTTATTGATGGATTTAATCAAGAAAGTAGTGCCTAAATTTCAGCTAAGCCTAAAAACAAATCGAGCTAAAAACGTAAAAAACTCCCGCCGCAATTATGTTGTAACATTGGAACAAATTGCGTAGAACGCGGAAAATTCTTCCCTTTCCAACGATATATAATATTACTATTTGCGAGAAATTTTTCAACCCCATATTCGGGAATTTATCTGAAAATTGGGCCTGAATTCTAATAAAAAAAGAACTATTCATCGAATTGTTTTCGAACTGGTTTGCAAACCTTCTCAGGAACAAAGGAACAAACTGTGAAAATTTCAGCAAAATCGGCAGGGTTGTTCTGGAGTCTTGCGAGTTCAAACACACAGACGCTTTTTAGAGACTTCATTTTATACTATGTAGAGATTTCAAAAGAATATATTTTTGAGATGCCAAAAATTTTTACATTTTGTTTTTACGATAGTTGAAAATGAAATTAGAGCCAATTAATAACTACACCGAAAGTGATGTAAGAACGGAAGTTGAACTTAAAGATCTAAAAGACCCCCCAAAAAAACCCAGGAAAAAAGATAAACTTTAAGAAAAATACACATATTGACAGGTATAGTCAAAGAATGTTTTAACTACCAACATTGAGAATTTTAGTCTTAAAAGTATCGAAAACATTGATATCTTCTTCTACTATATATTAAAATCTGTTCGCGTCCGTCCGTCTGTCTGTCTGAAGATCGATCTTCTCGAGAACCGCTGCGAATCGAGAGTCAAACGAGATACCGATCAATTCAAAATTTTCCAAAGAAAACAATAGGACCAATCTCGTAATTGTGCGACTTTAATTAGCGGAGATATTAATTAAAACGTTAATTAACATAACGTTATTCAGGAATTTTTATTTCTTTCCTGTTGCCATTTTACATATGGGTGAGCAAGTAAAATTCTAATTGTTTTAAAAGAGATTTTTTTGGCTGCTGTCCAAATCTTAAAACAACGTTTCCATCTAGAATTTCATTTTAAATTAGTTTAAAATTGGTTGCCCTATTCGGACATAGTCTTTATTTTATCGTCTGTCCTTTTTTTATTTTTTACATTCAACGTTCTTAACTCTTTTTAGCATATGAAAGTTGTTTCTTTAGCTATGTTTATTGATTGTAGTGCAAGTTTATCATTCACCGGCGTCATATGTCGGTACATTTAGGCTGTGCGACTAATTATGTTTATTTTGTTGGACTATTTCCCGTCACATGGGTGAGTTTTCGAACTGTAATAACTCTCTTTTTCCTTCCTGTTTCTATTTTTGAAATAAAGTTTGTATCGTTAAAAGAACATGTTAAATTAAGATTGTTTGGATTTCTTTAAGTGAAACAGAGTTGAGCAAAAAAGATGTTTTTAAGGATTTTAACTAAAGCTTAATTGGAATCTGATGACTATTACATTTATGCTTATTGGAATTTATTAAGTCTTGGTGCTTTAGTTTCACCCAATCAACCAAAAACTGTGTGTCATTTTATGTAAAAAGCTGATTGTAATTGTACATAAATAGTTCAGATATAGTCTATCAAATGTAATTCATTTTAACGTGAGCACAGATTATAATTGATAATGCACATATTTTCATCTTTTGTGCTAATTTAAAATACTCATAACTTGTATCATTGATAACTATGATTAACGTTAAAGAGATTTTTGCCAAAAATATGTTCTACTCGTGTTTTGCAAACCTTGCATTACGCGTATTTATTTACTCCTTAGCGCTTTAGAAACCGATGTCAGAGTAATACAAAAACAACACTAAGACATCTCTTTCATTTTTTAAGTAGCCCGTGCAACGCCGGGCACGCAGCTAGTTAAAATCTTAAAATGCGTTTTCTGAAAAACAACTTTTTTCGATATTTTCATTTAGGACAAATCTCATAACTCCAAAAGTTTTGTACCGATTAATCTGATTTTTGCAAATAATGTTTTGCAGATTGCTGGCTATGTTTTGAACTATATTCTAAGCTGTACGTCAGTATTTTAAATTTTTACGGGTATTTAACTGCGAAAAAAAGAGGGTTGTTAGGAAGAAAATCTTTGAATTTCATTAAAATTGGCATATTTTTCTAAATTTTGAGGCTGGTATGAAGCTTTTAGTTCAAAACACAGATCATTAATGTAGCAACTTACATTAGAAAGGATTTTTGAACATAATGAGTTGAAATGATGTTAGTGGTTGGCGTAAACTGCAAAATTAGCTTAATTTTTGCTCAAATTTCCGATTTTTTTTAAAAAATTTCATGAGTAAATAATTATTTTTTTGTTTATTTTCTAACTTTGGATCACTATTCAGTTTAGAAAAAATAAAAAGTTAGTCCACATTTGAATTTTTTGAAAAAAAGTACTCCGAACGTAAATCCCTTAAAATACAAGCGAAACCGTGTGGTGAAGTTAAATCTGTTTTGAAATTATGATTTACGAATGTCAGGGAAAAGGATGTGCGAGTAAAGGATTCGTTAATGCGGCAACAAGAAGTTCTTACTTTTAAAAGGATCAAAAAAATTTTATAGCATCGACGGATGGTGAAACTGATGGGAAAAAAAAAAAGACCTATTCCGTTCTGCTAATTTTGTAATTTGTAACTTAAATCTGCATTTAGTTGATTTATTGTAACTTTAATTTCCAGTTGCAAAATTAAATGCTTCTTAATTGAAAAAATCATCTTTTTTTGTGTTCAAGATTCTTTTTGGTTATTGTCGTCAAACTGTGCCTGTCTCAAAGTGATCATATTAAGCGGTGCCTTCTGTATACTATATGCCTGAATTGTATGTATGATTGTCTTACGCATGACGATGGAATACCACAGCTGTACATTAATTTTCAAAACATAAAATTTTGTTTCATTTGAACCCCCTGCTAAAACCCTAAATTAGAATTTCTCATAAAAGAATAAGTTAAAACCTCATTTCTTATAGCGCTATTTTGTTTTATCTCTCCTTTTTCGTCTTCTAATTTTGTCAAACTCTTCTGAATGGAAAACTATTAAAAATGAATGATAAGTGAAGGAAATACTCCTTGTGTTTAGCTGCAGTTTATGGTAATAAATAGATAAGAAATTTAATGTATACCATTAAATTTTTTATGATGATAGTATCTTACCAAGAGAATAATGTCCTGAATTCATGTACCGTAAATGTACAGAGATTCATAAATGCTCTTAGAACGAAATATGGCCTCGCGCAAATAGATACATATTCTCTGGAACGCAGATGGACATGATATTATTAGAGATTGAAACATTTCCTTTTTTGCACGACACTCAACTACAAGGGGTGTGGTGGGCTCTGATTTTTATTGCCGTTCATTTTATCAGAGATGATTAATTAAGTTGTTGCATGGATTATGTCGGAATTCTATGTTCGGAAGAATCGAATCGTGCGCCATTTTGGTCCTCATTTAGCGGAGCAATTTCATCTTTATTATCATGTACAGTGGCTCCCAAAAGTGTTCGTACACCTACGACTTTCAGCGAAATTGGCCCCTATCCATTGGTTAGAATTAATATTTCGGAACAGGTATTTAATTATAAGATCTATGATCAGTTTTTAACAAAACTACATGAAAAGTTTTTAAAAATATTAAAACTTAATTTTTAAAAAATAAAAAACCAAAAAGTGCCTGAAATTTTATCTCACAAAAGTCTTCGTACACTTTAAAAAATGTCTATATATTATAGAATAATATAAATTTTTATTAAGTTATTATTTAGTAGAATATCATGCAGTATCAACAACACTTTTTAAACGCCTGGAAATAAATTTCATTCTTTTTTCTTTCTTTTTTTGCGTAATTTCTGAGTAAGTGTTCAACAACACTTTGAGTCGTACTGTTTCTAGCTCTATTTTCGTTCCAAAGCCGTATTTTCGAAATCTAGCCACCAAATATCTCTAAATATGTTGCATTAAGTTCAGATCTGGAGATTGAGGGGGTATTTTCTAAACTTTAGAACAATTTTCGAGGTACTAGACGCAAACGTTGGATACCGTGTGCTTCTTATCGTTGTCTTGATAAAAAACAAAGTTGTTTCCAATAACCAAATTTTTGGCTAAGAGTTCAAAATTGGGTTTTAAAATATTTAAAGGAACGGCATGATTCATTATTTCATCAAAAAATTCCAAACTACCAAGTCCTGATGCTGATATGCACCCTCACACTTAACACCTCCACCGTCCTAATTAAATGATCCAACTAAGTTCTTAAGATTAAGTTCTAATTTTTTTTTCTTCTACTTACAATTATACAACAATTGGACCAAAAATGTTAAATTCGTTTTTATCTGTAAGTAAGATGTAATCGTAAAACGTTTTGAGCTTATTTATCATTGATTTTGCGACGAGAAGCGTAAGCTTTCTGTTTTTCGCACGACCAAGAATATTTCAGCGGGAAGAAGTCCCATTTAATCCAGCTAATCAGAGAACTAGGTGAACAATTTTAGGTGAAAATTTAATGTAAATTTTTTCATTTAACTCTGCAGAAACATTTACAGCACTCAAATGTGTATTTTTCATATTTTTTTAAACTGTAAATCTCCGATCACGTTTTGTTAACTTTGTCAGTTGACCTTTTCTTACCTTGTTTTCGGTCCGATTCTTTTCTTTAAAGCATTTTATCTAGCACTTTACTATGGAATGGTATAAATTATCTAGTTTTGAGACATTTTAAACCAATTTACCGCTACTGTGAGGAAAAAAAAAATCAAATTTCGAATGGTGTTTGTTGTTTTTTACGAATAGCAGTTATTTTAAAGTAATAAGCACAATATTAAGGAATAAATAAACAAAAAATTAAAAGCCAAATGACTTTTGAGGGTCAACACAATGCAAAAATATTAAATAAACGGCATAATCATGAATTTATTCGAAAATATTTGAGTGTACGATGACTTTTGTGGCGTGTTTTTTCTCTGTCCCTTCGTTTTTTGACCCATTTCAAAAAGAAGATCCGTCAATATTTTAAAAAAACTACTGGGTTGTATTTAGAATGACATAGGAATGATGTGAAAAAATATTGGACTTCATATTTGAATTCAGTTTCGCGTTATTTTGGTTTTACTAAAAAATTTCAAAGTGTACGAACACTTTTGGGAGCCACTGTATATATATGTAATACTGAATGTTTAATTTAATCATACTTTGATTATGAAGTGCAATTATGAAGTGCCCCACCCCCTACCTTCTCCAAGCACAGGCACTGAAAATGACGTTTGTTATAAACACTTCAGTAGGTCAGACAAACATTGACCTACTTTTAAAGTCGCCAAAAACGCGCTACCAACTGTGATGGATAAGTACACAAAAGTATGGAATGTTTTTATACTTTATTGTTCCATTATTGAATATGTAATCTGAAATGTATGTGCATCAGTAAAAAAAAGAAATAAAATCTAATAAATCTAATAGGTTAGAATTCAGAAGAAAAAAAGAGCAAACATTTAAAAAAAAAAAAGATAGTCGACGATCGATATAACGACCATCTACGTCCCAGAGGAAAAGGTCTTTGTAATGAGTGGTCGTTATAAGAGGTAGAAGTTAAAAAACATATATACATGCATCATGCATGTTACGCTGCTCTAATCAAGTTGGCACTTTTTCAAAGATTCCAGTTAAATGCCTAAAGTATTTTTTATCATAGAGATTTTTATAAAATAATGGGTGAGAAATATTATGACAGATTTTAAAGTAGAATATATGGAAAAAAACTGATTACATATTTAAAAATCATTTACTTAAAAATCATACTTAAAAACATTTATTTTCTAAAATCAGAAGCACTTATTAGTCTTTTTAGCGCACGTGATTTTTGCAAAACACAATTTTCCATTTCAGTTATAGATGATAAGTAGTGTTTTTTTTTTTTTTTTTTAAAGCCTTTGAAAGAACATTTAAAATTCCCTTGAACATTCGAAACTTTTCACACCAACTTTGGTCTCAATTTCTTCTTCATCTGATCATGATACATCAATTTATTTTTGTGCACAGTATCGAGAAATAGTTCATCTTCTGACAGATGCCTGACGCATTCTAAATCAGAATCGATGTTAGCATAATTGTTTAAGTTTACTGCTTCATCCAGTTTCATTTTCTTAAAAACATTTTACAGCATTTCATCATCTTCATCGAAATTTTCATCTTGGATTGCCTGACTTCAGCAAGTTGCTTTTGCACTTCAGCTGTAGATTCCACTTCCTTTTGCTTTTCAAAATCAACATGATGAAAGCAATTCTTGATGGTCTTTTCTGAGGCTTCATTCCATGCTGCTTCAGAGCGATGTAAAACTGTAAAGATCTTAAAAACCACATGATCAAACACCAAACTACCATAAAATGTGTCAACCCCTTTTTCTTCGGAATTCGGAAATTTCACTTTATTCCCCCTTTATTTTTTCTGTGTTGTTTTGAGTAGTTATCTCCCTCCACTCCTGCCTCCTTTTAAAGTTGTACTGAACACTGAAGACTACATGCAGCTGTCCGTAAACAATAATCAAGGTCATTTCAAGTTACAAATTTGCTTTATTGGAAAAAACACCGGATAGTGTCCGCTGAATTCGGTCGTTGTATTGGATTAGAAGATACAGAACGGTCGTTATACCGAAAGCAAATTAACATTAAGTTCATAGGGACAAAGTTCGGGCTTTTACCAATGGTCGTTATAATGGAATGGTCTTTATAATGTGAGGTCGTTATAATGAGCGTCGTAGGTATCCTCCGCCCCCCCCCCCTTTTCAAAAAAAAAAAAAAAAAACTGTGTGCAGCAAACGCTTAATTTACAACGCCTCATGTATTGGCACCCGGGGTGATCACGTCACTTGTACCCCGCTTCGGACGACCCTAGCGCTAGATACATCAAATGTTAAACTTTTTTTTTTTTTTGTGTTAGCTCAGAATTAAAAATAGTAACCTGTTCTTCATTTCGCCGAAAAAAATTAGCTTCCACCCAGGGTCACCGAGAGCCAAGGCAGGTCCTTTGTCAATTTGGCGGTCGGCTCACCCCCCCCCCCCAACCCCCATGAAATTTTAAAAGTCTATAAAGGAATGCAAGTGAAATAGTTAAGATAACTGAGCTTTTTCAAAACAAATAAATTGAAAATTTGTTTTGAAAATTACAGTACATAAAGAACATTGTATTTTATAATACTTGCATTGAAAACTTATTTTTTATTTTTAGCTGATTGTGCCTTCAAAAAAAAAAAGTCGAAAGTTTTTCTTTTTTTTTTCTTTCAGGGAGAAAAGTGAAAAATGAAATATTTTTCGAGTGAAAGATTTTTGAAGGAAGAAAAATATTTTTGAGGAAATTAAAGAGCAAATAAAATGATAATTGAGTAAATGACAATGTAATGAAGCAATTAATTAATAAATAAATAAGTTGATTAATACACGAGGAAATATAAATGAGTGAATTATTAAATAAGTGAATTATTAAATAAAAGAATGTAAATAAATTAGTCAATAAATGAATACGTAAGTGGTTTAGTAAATGATTGAATTAGTATATGAAATGAACTAGTTCACTTTGCCCCATCCACTTTGCCCCGCATCCACTTGACTAATTGTAAAAAAATATAAAAAATACAAATAAGCTAAATAATAATTAAATACTGCACCGACTACTAGAAGGTTCCAATTAATGTTTAAAATGTTAATAAGAAGAATTTTATCATTAGATAATATCAAAATAATTTGTGACTTACAGCAAAATATTGCAATTTGAGTATCCGTTTTTGAAAATTGCTTGTATCGTTATAAGGTTTGATTTTCAGAGAATTTTTTCTTGACTGGAATAGCCTACATGTGTTACTAAATAGTTAACATGTTACTAGGTAAGTGGCACTAAAAGCGGAGTAGCGGAGTAAATATTTCACCATTTCACTTTGCCCCGCTATTTCACTTTGCCTCCAAGCCGGTCCCCCAGTTTCCAACTAAGCTGACATGGCCTCACCTCAAGTCTAGTTATACCATTTTATTACACGTATGGGCATTAGAAAATAATGGCAGGATGAGAAAAGTAACGCCCTTGAAATTTCTTAGTGTTTCCGTTTTTTTTTTATTAAACAATTTGGGAAAACAATGGGGTTGTATCTTCACTCAAAAGTAGTACTTTTTGTCACTGAAATTGATAGAATAAGCAAAAAAAAAAAAAAAAAAAAAAAAAAAAAAAAACCTTGAACCCAGAAAATACTTTTATTTTACCAACAGTTATTTTTTAATTAATTTTTTTAAATGTCCGATTTTGCAAACTAGGCGTGGCCTTGATGACGTCACAAATGATACTCTTTGGCGCATCTTTCTATCGCGTTTCCACGTTATGATAATCAAGAAACGAATTAAAATTGCGCTCTACTATTGCAATCAACCTTACAATTCGTCGCTGCCAATACACGTGAGTAAAGATGCGAATTAAATATTTTGTTCCGTGAATGGCAACACTGAATGGCATTTCATCATTTGTGATGTCATCAGCAGAAGACATAAACAATGAAAGCGCGCCGATTTAAGTAATTTTTTAAAAACATTAAACTTAAACAAATTATTTAAAAAATGGTCAGATCCTATGTTTTTAAGCATGCTCTTTCAGAAAAAAAAAAAACTTTTAAAACTTCGGAAACGACCCCATTAAAATTTTGAAACTAATAGATGGAGATATTAGCAGCGTTTGCGGAACGAATTAAATGATTCCTACTGAGTGAGTTATTGTTTCCGTTTCTCTAATTATTTCGTACGATTTTTTTAAATTTCAAGTAGTTTCAAACCTAGGGCGATATTTTGAATTTCTGAAACAATTTAATGCGTCTAGCCTACATTTTTGTATTGAGTAAGGAAAAAACGTGAAAATTCTTATCAGGCTACTTAATGAGGATTACATTTGGATCATGTTAGAATAGCGCATGTGCTTCGAAGTAACGCATCAACGCACGATTTTGAATCGAGGACCTTGCAAAAAATTTAATGGAGATATCGTGTCATTGCTCGAGCGCTGCATACTCGGAGTCTGATTCATCAACAGGCCTATGACGCCCGGCCTCTGGACCTCCAGAAACCCTGGAGGACCTCCAGAAGTTTTTGACTGCATATTTTGAAGAAGGAAAGAACTTTTCAAATAAGTTCAAAAAAAAAAAAAAAAAAAAATCGTAATCTAAATTAATTTTCAGTAAAGTATGGATTGTGGCCCGCGTGTGATATGAGTGAAATAAAGATTGAATAACACTTGTTTATAACCTGTTGTAACTCTACAACACTTTCGTCAGTTGCATGCTAAGGGGACGAGCCCTGCAGATGTGTCCAACCTACTGCTCCAAAGTTTCTAAATTGGACCCTGCGCATACATACTACGCATAATATTTTTCATTTTCAAGCCAAATCAAAAGTCGCTTAACGGGAAAAAATTTTTCTTCCTGGACGAAGAAAATTTAATTTTTTCCTCTGTCGCGCTGTCACTTTTTTCTTTCTTTTTTTGCGCAATCAAGTTCGCTTTTTACTTTCACTTTGCCTGACTTGGCTTCAGATCTATTCTTTTTATGATTGGTAGATATCGAGTCGATGAAGTAAGCAAACGGAAATGATACTAGGTTACGTAATCGCTTCTCATGCGAAGAATATTGAAGTACCAGGCGCAAATTCGGTAATGGATTTTATATTTGCTAAGAAAAGGGTTTGCCCATAGAATTTCGAAACCTTTACTCATTTTTGAAGAACCAAAATGGCAGCGCGATCGGTTCGTGTTTCTGTTGTATGATAATAAAGATAATAGCGTGACAATTTTAATTTTGCCCATCGTGTGAAGTTCTAACTGCTGTAAAGCAAGTAAAATATTAATGATTAATTATTTCATTCGTAGAAACTAAAATGGTTTGACATCAAATCACGATTTCGATTTTAATTTTGGTAGGAGAATTTTTTAATAAACTTACCAGTAATTAAATAAGATTTCTACACGTGACATAATGGAAGAAAACTAAATTAAATTGGTTTCATTCCTAAACACACGCAAAATAAAGTAATTATAAGGCAGAAATGAATGAGTACACGTGAAATAATAACCTTACTCCAAACATTATTATTATTATTTTCACTAATTAATTACGTTACATAAAAGTTGACCACCAAGATCGTGTCACACAGTTAATTTCTACGGATGGAAATGAAATGTTAAAGATGTCAGTCCTATTATACAATAGTTTTTCAAATTCAAACAGTAGGTAAACTTAAGGTTGTTCTAAAAATGATTTATTGTACGTAATGCACTCATATGAGACCAGGGGGAGGATACAAGGGGAATGTCATGGGGGTCATGATCCCCCCTCCCCTTCACCTCCTTAAGCAGTCAACAATCGTGTTCGTCCACATTATGTTCAAATACTTTATGAATAAAATATAAACTTTCTTGTAGTCTTTTCAATTTATTAATAATTTTTGAAAGTAAATATTTGAAATATTACTTCTTTTCATTTCTTATGAAATTAATTTATAATGTTTATGCCCCTATTAGGTGCCTTTCATGTTCGATTCGTTGCTTTTTATTGACTCAAGCAGTTTCAGAAATTTTTCGTACCCAAAACCGTAGGGGAGGGAGGAGGGGAGTTTCTTTCGCATGACTTTAAAATGTTAGTCTGTAACCGCACCTGTATGAGAAAAATTCACTGTTCATCGAGGATATTCACACTCCAACTTTTAGAAATACAGTTTGACTCGGTTAATACGAATCCTCAAAAGTCCACGATTTGTTCGTATGAGTCGTTATTCTTAACAACCGTGAATGCGTGATGATGTGAAAGAACTAAGAAATGCTTACCTATATTTAAAAACAGTACTACTAATACACACATTGCAATCTAACTATTCACACATTAGTACACAATAGGACTTCTGCTACGTAACAAAATGATGAATGATTTGTAAAGAAAATTACAGTATTCAACCGTGAACATTTTAAGTAAAGAGGTCAGAAGTTTCTGTTCGTCTTAGCCGAGACTTTCAATTTAATGTGCACTCTTAATTCAAAAGAACGAAAAAATAACTCTTAAAAAGAGTGAAATCTATTGCGGGTGCATTCATTCTTTCTGAGTGCTAGCTTTATCGAAAAAAGACGCTTTACGAAAAAAACCAAAACTAAAACTTTTCCTTATTGGCGTGAAATTCGGAAACGCTCCTTTTGAAGAGCGAAAAATAAAAACATTCTTTAAAAGAAGGACTCAAAAACATTTTCATTGGTTCGATTCTGTCACGTGATTTTGTTTAGAGAGAATCTTCTATACCCGGCTTAAGTAACGTTGGTCGCGAGCACCAAGTGGATGTCGCTATCTAAATGTCTTCATTTAATGAATTAAAACACTATTTGTTGCAGAATGAGGTTTCTGAAGGAAATGCACAAAAACTGAATGGTAAGTGCGAAGAATTTTCTTTTTTATTAAAACTTGTAACTGTTAATATTTCTTGAACTGCTATATCGTTACAAATCACCCACGTGCAATGTTACGGCGAACTTTTTGTAAATTTTTCTTCCAAATTAATGAAACTGTTATCTACAATTTTATTTCGGTCATCGAATCAAAAATATGACATTTGAAACAGTCGTTACCATCTTTGGTGTGTGTGTACTGTATATATATTTTAGGCAGGTGTTACAGACCCGACCATGCGCAAATCTATAGGTCGGATACCGAATCCGCTCCCGATGGTCGGAACTCCAACCACTGCGTATATTTTAAATTAATCAAACATTTTTATGTGTAATAAACTTTAAAGAGTATCATAAACTTTGTATAATACACTCATTCATATGTGTAACGGGCCATTCATTAATTCAGGGTCCTGAGGGGGAGGGGGGGAATTCTCTACATATCCTTGCTTGGAGAGGGGGGTTGGTAGATCCATTCTTACGTAATATTTTCCAAGCCGATATTTTATATTAGAAATCCGCGGTCAAGTGGTTTGGCAAATATTATATTTCATTTGCTTCAGGAAGGTATGTATTATAGGATGAGCTGTTTTTTACTTGTGTTTCAAAGAATGAAACGTGTAAAATATAATAAAAGAATCTCACTGTGTTTTGCATGTCTTATTTTTATTATCGCATCATATACAAAAATTATTTGTCGAAAAACATTCGGTCTAGATTCCTTACAGTAAACATTTCTTTACTCAAAAATGTTTTTAAAAAAATTAAAAAAAAAAAAGTTAATTTAAGAACGATCCCAGTGATGTAATATTTGTTATTTTATTATTGTGAAGAAAAAAAAGAATCTTACGTAAGATGGGGGGGGGGGGGAGTCTTACATACCCTTACATGGGGGAAGGGAAGGACAAAAATTGCCAAAATTGTCCTTACGTAATTAATGAATGGCCTCGAAGAAACAAAATTGAATTCAAACGTATCTTGTCACAATTTATGAGTGACTTTTTAAATTAATTTGAACTGATGTAACTTTTAAAACATTATTAATGTTAAAAGGCACACCGAGAATATCAATATAGAGTTTCAAAATTTTAAATCTATTTATTTGGAACTGTGTGGGTTTTTTAGTTTTATTTCAATCTTTAGATTCGGAAATGTACGTAATATTGCACGTGGGTGATTTGTAACGATATACGAGTAGTTTAAGAAATATTACCAGTTAAAGTTTTAATAAAAAAAGAAAATTCTTCGTACTTACCATACAGTTCTAGTGCATCCTCTTCGGAAACACGAAAAACATTTTTTTTTTTTTTTTCATTTTTTAAATTAAAAAACTAGTTTTTTTTTTCAAATGAAATAAGTTTTAAAAACAGTTTTAAATTCAAATACACAGCATAAGCACATGAAAACACGTTTAAAAAACAATTTCACCAAAGGAGAGTGAAATGATTTTACCTATTTTGTTCTAAAAAAGAGTGAAATATCGGCTTTCCAAAACGGAAAGCAGCCACTCATTTAGGATATTAATTTAATTTTAAAAAAGAGTGAAAATAACTTATCAAAAGGGAGTGAAATTAGCTTATCCAAAAGGAGTGAAAATAACCGCTCCGCAAAAGGAATGAAATTCACTCCTATAAGGAAAGTGCGTTTTCGACACTGGAAAGGAGTGAAAATTTTCTCAGTCTGAGTTAAAATCGCTGAAATTTTTTAAGAGAGTACGCATTATTCATGAAATTTTTAATGTAATTAGATAGCAAACCAACCTTAATGAACAAAATGTTTGTTTTAGCTATGATTTCGTATTAAAAGTGATCGTATTAAGAGAGTTCAACTGTATTGAAAATGTAAAAAAAAATGTACTTTGAGTTTAATTTGCATGTTTTGTAACTGGTTAACTTTATACAAAAGCTTTTCAAACTGAATAAACTTTCGTGTTAAATATGATTTATTATATAAGAATACACTCACATGAGGTTCTGAATGCGGTTCTGAAATTCACTTTTCGCAGAACAATAATTATTGAAAAATTTAAAATACTTTTATTTTCTTTTGCATGCTTCGTAAATGATTACAGTTCGATATTTACATTTCTATCATTCCGTATTGGATATCATAGAGATAAAAAAATGTTGCCTTTGACTAGCAGTGCAAACGTAAATAAAAATACAGTAAGAACATGAAAAAGAAAAGTTACAATCATACTGAGCAGAAAAGTTAGAAAAAAATACATGACAACAAAGAAATATTGCAAAAGGCACAGGAAGCAGAGATTTTTTTCTTTTTTTAAGAAAGAAACAGAAATAATTAAATGTTCAATTACATATTGTCAGTAATGCAGTCGTAAAGAAGCAGAAGGTACACTGTACGTAAAATTAAAAATCAGAAGGTATACGCTGAAACTTCTGAGAAATGGTGATGAGTAGCTTTTACAAAAAAGTAGAAAACGGCTAAAAAGAATTTTTGTTCTTTCGAAAATATAAATAGAGCGAGATGTATATTTATCTATTAACTATGAAAAACTTAGAATACGTATAATAAAAAATAAATGATGAGAATTAAATTAGAAAAATAAAGATAATAGTAAATTTCCCTAGCCAAGTGCCCCTTTCAAAATGCGCCCTTGTTGTTTAAAGGGGGCCACCTAACTAGGGAAAAAGTCATTTTTCGAAGACGTTATTCGTTTCTGGTGCATCTTCACGAAAGGTGCATTTACCTTACCAGTTTTCAAAAATCATTAAAATAAAACACAAATTAGTAAAGTTATTAAAAAGCAGAGAACGGAAAATGACTCCCAGGAGATGTACAGTAGACCCTCCTTTTACGCGGGTTTGATTATACGCGGTTTAAAATTTGACACCTTTATTGTGTTTTACGGGGATGAGTTTTGATTTTAAGCGGATGCAGCATTGCAAACTGATAAAATTTTCCCTTCTTTCAAGATCCAGATTGCTGGGATTGCAAATAACATGCATTAAACTGCATTTTGGTGCGCTAATAACTGAGCTTGAGTCGCTGGACTGGGGACATTTTTTTTTTTTTTGTGATTGTTTCCAGAGCTCTTTCTAAAAATGAAAATTAATAAACTCACACAATTCAGAGCTCACTGGAAGAAGAGCTTTTAGCAGTGATCAAGGAGAGAGAACAAAACCAACCAGGGTATTGACATCGATGACACACAAAGTTTTCACACACTGGAAATTGATTTCTTAAGCCATTCTTTGACAATGGCAAATGATCTGTCTGATTTGTTAGTTAAAGAAGAACCCACCATAGAAGTGAAGCAAGGGATCATCGACGCGTTAATGCCCCACAAAGAACTACAGATAATAATAATGCATGGCTTACAAAAGACTACCTTAACCATCTCATTTTATAAGCAATAAATTAATTCTTGTGTTCTTTAGGCACGTTGTGCATTTGTATCGAAATAAGTACACATTAATGTTGTTATAAATTTATCCATCGCTAAAATACAGTACTTTTTTTTTAATCTATGGAACCAGGGCCAGATGTTCCAATAGGCAGGCAGGCAGCTTCCTAGGGCGACAAATTTTCTGAGGCGGAAAACTTTGCTTAAAGATGCACTTTTTTTAAAAAATTATAATTCTTGAATATGAAATATTAGCATTTTTTCATTAAAGAACTATTTTAGAGAAGTTTTAAAAAAGAAAAAAAAATCTCAATATTGCTATACTTTCTCCAAATTTACTGACTCGTCAGCAAGATTTACCAAATAAGTAATTTACTGAGGGGTCACAGTGACCTCCCATCGGTGGGCCTGTGAATGCGTCATCATTTCTTCAAATGATTGTCAGTTTAAATTTCGGGAGCACTTTTTTTTGAGCAATCACATTGATTATTGTTCTTATTTCACTGTTTTTGGCGTCATTTGATTTTACCCCATCCTCCCACCTTCCTCTGCATCACCACCGTCGACCAGACCCTCCCGATGCTGCTCCTCTAGAGAAAACCGTCTCCAGGTTGCGTCTATATCGATTGCGGTATGTAGGTGTGTGTATGTATGCGCGTGTGTGTAGACACACGCGCATACATACACACACCTACATACCCCCACACTCATACCTGCACACGGACACAAACACACACACCTACATACACACACTCGTGATTGCGAAAAACATAATTCAAATTCAAGATGTCAAAATCCAAATAAATTAATTTATTTTTATCATTATTATTCTGATTTTTTTTGAGTCAAGATTTTTTTTGGGGGGGGGGGGGGAGCGACAGATTTAAAATCTACCTAGGGGAGGCGTAGAGCTAAATTCGGCTCTGTGTGGAACCTAACCCCTATTTTAACGCTAATATTAAGTCTTATACATGGCATTTCCGTGGAACGTATCCCCCGCGTAAAACGAGGGTCTACGAAATTGTGTACTTGGAGAATCGAAAAATGAAACCAAGACAGCAAAAAAGTTTGCTCTGTTATCGAAACGAGTGCCTAAGTATATCATAGATCATAAGTTCATTTACGTGTCGAAGCTAATGTTAGTTGACACCCTTTTCCTCATCCATAACATCGAACAAAAAGACATTTTTTTCTTCAACGGCTAATAATAAAAAGGAAAGTCAATGGGGGCTAGAGATCACGTCTAATTCGAAGACAGATCATTCTTGCCAAACGATACTGTTCCGAGGAGTCTGATCCCCCGGCTCAATCGTTTCAGATAACGGTCGGCATCGCGAAAAGGGATTTCCCGGAGGCCACGTGACCGAATTTGCATCAGTATCTGGTCCCCTTATATTGGTACACGTGTCCGAACGATGAATATCGGTTCATTTGCAATGCGGCCTTTCAGTTTAGCGGGACAAATTTATGCACCGCGCAGATTCTTTGGCGATTGTGCGTTTGGTGTCATGAATGTTCTTGAATAAATGTGCGGCTTGGTTCTTTAAGGATAACGATCAAAATTGACAGTTGTGAGAAAAAGGCTCTTTTAGAAGTGAATTCGAACTCACTGTCAATGTTATTTAACTTTGGCGATTTTGGAAGAAAAGAAAACGATTTAATATAATATTTTGCTACTAATAACTCGAAACATCGAAAAATTGACATAGGGCCTTAAAGAACAAAGCCTCAGAAATAATATGTTCATAAAGTCTCGTACCGATTTTGATCTTACCGATTCAATTGCTAATTGCTTGGATGCACTAGCGTGACGAAAATTTACCCCTTTCTCTCTCTCTCTCTTTCTTTCTGTGTGGAGGGGGGGGGGGGGGGTACAAAAGTTCTGATAAAAAATGCTCTTGAACAAATGTGTGGCTTGGTTCTATAAGGGTCACTATCAAAATTGACAGTTGTGAGAAAAAAGCTCTTTTAGAAGTGAATTCGAATACACTGTCAGTGTTATTTAACTTTGGCGATCTGCATGTTCGTGGAGTTCTGATAGAAACTTCATTAGTGCGAGACAAATTGGAGACTTTTTTTAATGGAATGTTCTATATTCTCATTAAAAAATTTAAATATATGGCAAGAACAATGAACATGTAAAAAAAACAGATCATGCATAAAAAGATCATGCACTTTCATTAAATCTACAGAAGAGACCACGTTCTTAAAATCCATTACAACATCCTGATGACATATCGACCTCAAATCCCTCTTTCGAATCTCCAGTTACATATTTTCCATAACTCCTTTTATTTCAAAAACTCAACGTCTCCCGGCCTCGTATCTTCCGAGTTATCTTGTTCGGAGCTGTCTGATCTTTTGATTTCCCTTCTGAAAACAAATACAGGTTTACTTTCCGTCGGTGGAATCTGATCCAACTGACTGAATTCCATTTTTCTGCTGTTCTTCTTGACCATTGACGCTGTTTTATTCATAGATATCGACTACCGATGTCAGAAACATCTCCGAAAAAGAGATTTTCGGAGGGTTGGACTGCTGACAGAATGCAGTTTGCCTCGTCTTCAAAGTGAAAAGTGGAGAATAGATTTCTTTTATTTTTGCTCTGTGTCTAGAAAATTCGGTGAAAAATCCAATTGAAGTTTGGTGTTGCTTATAGAAGGCTGCTAAATCATTCTATACTCAGAATCAGTTTAATTGCGGTAGTCACCATTGACTATCTAAAACTCGGTAATATTCAACTATTTTTCATTTGCTATTTATTGGGACTATACATATGCATGGCGACAATTTCACAGGCTGCAACACAAAAATTCATGAAAACTAATTGTGTTCTGTAAACAAATCCTTCTTTGATGTTTAGCTGAACTTCTAATCGAAGCAATCCTTTTCCAGCCCAATCACACAGTAGTAATGACACTCGAGTAATTATGACACACAGAGACACTTCTTTATCCGCTATATAGAAATTGACTGTCAAAACTGCAAAGTTGTTAAAAAAGACTGGCGTCTTTCTCGACACATCAGATCTGTTGTTGTTGTCTTGTGCACACTGGGCTGACATTTGGGGGCGGGCGGGAGGGGGGGGGGTTCACTGCTTTACTTTTCCAACGGAACTGTAATTTGGTGTGAAGTGCGACTTCCACAGTACACGCACGCCATAAGGACCCGTTTATAGGGTCGGCAACCATTCGCAGTATAGCAACATATTCAGACAAAGAAAGGACAAGGACAGGAGAGAGAAAGTACGTCCATGCCCGAACCAGGACTCAAACCCAGGTCCTCCTCACCCGCAGTCAGACTTATCTGATCACTTGACAAGGCAGTCGACGGCTCATCAGGGGGACAGTAAATTATGTGTTCAACTATGTTTGTGCACTTGACTGAAAGTTATACAGTTCCACTCATCAAACGGTAATAGTGAAAACACCTTCCATAAGGCCACCAATAACATCACTTGTGGGTAAGGTGTGCAGCTGGAAAGCAAAAGTACTATTAGGACGTTCATAATAGGGTTTCCACAAGAGTACACGACTGTCATCATTGCATCATTGTTAAAACTGAATCTGGATTCGTCGCTGAAGACAATCTTGGTCCACTCGGTTGCATTCCAATCCTGACGCACGCGACACTAGTCGAAATGGAGGCGACAGTGTGAAAGACAAAATCCTGCCTTTGGTTTCTGCGGAACTCCACACCAGTAACTAGGGTGGTACTAGCTTGTGCAAGGCATATGATACATCATTGTCCTTAACATTTATCCAGAGCACCATGAGAGTCTAACGATACGTTTGTGCCGTGATCCAGTCTCATGTGCTGGCACTCATCGCAGGGAGCACAGGAGCAGGAGCTATTTTAGGACAGTGCTCGGTCGCACACAGCAAACGGTGCAAGAGGACTTTCTTTTCCACACATCATCACCTTCTCTAGCCCTCTCTATCCTAGGCGAACATATCGCTCGTTTGGAAGAAGAGTGCCACAATACGAAATTTTTAATTTTCTTTTTCTTTTTTTTTTTTTTTTATTTTGCCTATAGGCCTTCAAAGGACGTTATCTTTTTTGGAAAATAATGACAGCTCTTTTGTTCTTATATTAACAACTGGAGAGCACAGCAAACTTACTTTTCTTAATGCAAATTGCCTGAAGAGTTCAAACTCTTCTCCTAAATAATTTAATTTCTTCGTATTGTGGCATTCTTCTTCCAAATGAGCGATATGTGGGATCGCTTGGGACGGTAAGTTGGACAACCTTCGACTTAGATTGAATTAGTGGCTCCTTTACAGTAACTGTGGTATGAGATGATGCAAAGCATCGTATGAGACTGTTATGCCTCAATGCTTGCCTGTATCGTCTCGTACATTCACGCTATAAATGGTTCAACAGGGTACTATACTAAAACCCCCCATTCATTTAGGATTTTTCCAGCAATTAATGATCCTTTTACATCCATTATCTTATTATATCAATGTTGTCCTTACGTAAAGTTCCGTTTTATTCTGACAATTTCTTAGTGAATACTAAAAGCGAACATATTTATTACATGAGGAACAAAATATGTTTCATTTTAATCATGGAAGAACAAAATATGTTTCATTTTAATCAAGGAAGAAAAAAATATATTAATAATAATTTAGAAAAAAATAATAACAATGATAAAAATTAATAATGAAATATAACATTTTTGTCTCAGGTATCATTTGAAACAAAAAATGAATCCTTTACTAGTCTTTTCTTTTGCAAGAAAATGTTTTAAGTATTCAGATTTAGTAATTTAAATGCGACTATTCTATTAATGATAAATTTGACCATGTAGCGAAAAAACAAAGAAATAGTTTCTTTTTTTAACTCTCTCTCCTCCGTCTTTCCCAATTTCATGAAGTAAAAACTCGGTATACATACTCAGTCTCAATATTTGTTACTTGAGCACAAGGTAACATTTTTCCCTCCAAATAGTTAATGCTTGTAACATACAAAATTGATCTGCAATGATTATTATTTTTGTATGAGCGGTAAGAATAACAGCCTGTAGCAGCGTAATAAAATTAGCTGAAGAGTTATAGTTTTACAAATGCAAAATGTTAATTAGTTTGCTGGATAGCAACTCTCTTGTGCCTTATATGAATGGGAACAATTTGAAATTCATGTCAGCAGAAGGCAAATAAATAAAAATCAGTATATAGCGCCTTAAAAAAAATCCTTTGTCCATAAACATTTTCTCTTAACATTAAATGCATACAGTACATAATTTCAGAGAGTACTTCATCCCCCCCCCCAAACTCTCTCCGATTCGAAGCAGGTGGCAATGCCTAATGTAACGATTTTACATGTGCCTCAGATGCTTATAAAAACTGAATGCCATTCCAGGGACAATAAGACAAATGTTTAGTATAAAGTTATTGTTGTGTCCGCTTTTTTGCTGAAAAATCCGGGCAGCAATTTCTATAAGCAACCTAAAATATGTCAAACAAAATATATTTCTACTTCCCGAAATTTGAAAATATAGAGAGTGTCATCCGTACCCAAGTGTCCTTTCCGATTCGAACACCCAGAATGCGGAATAAAAAATATATGTACCAAATAATATCGTCTGCGTTGTATTGGAAAGAAACCGTCGTCAATATTACCAGCGCGGCTGAACGAATTCGCGCTTTTTGACACTTTGAAGACAAACGTTGCCAATCCATTGCAAATAATTTATGCACTGTGCAAATATTTGGTTTGCGGGGAAATTCGAATGGATAATAATTCTCGTTTATGCGACCTTAGCCCATAAAATCGAATCTCAAAAGAATGTTTTACGCGCAAAATCTGTCGTAGAGCTTCATAATGCACGTCGCTTTTCCGTTTTCCCTTGATGTATGAAGGCTACTCTATCCGCAATACGCTAAGAAGATTTTGCATCATTTTGACTATGGTGAATAATGGAACTTGTTAGCTGAATCGATTGGACTTCTCCCATAAATAGGGAAATAATGTATAAAGTGCTTAAAAGTTCTGTAGAAATTTATGTTAAAAAGGATAGAAGAAAAGGCCTGGGTATAAATTTTATATATTTAATTTTCAATGGTTAGAACAATTTAATTTAAACTCGATTTTTAAATTTATGAAAATGAAGTATTTTTCTAGACCACGATGTAAAGAAAGGTTCATTCGAACGACACTTCTTGTTTCCACGAACGGGTCCTGTTGGTAGGTCACGGCAAGTCACTGCGACCCCCCGAAAAATTCAGCTGAAGATACAGAAAATTGCGGACAGACTTTATTTTAATTATAGTTTATCTTTCTTCATTCTCTGTGGTAAAGATGTTAGTTATCTTCACAATGCTGCCAAGTTAGATTTGCCTCAACTATAGAGTAGCTAATTTTTTTCCCCCGGGGTTCAAAAACAAGCTAGCTTAAAAGCAAGCTTCGTAACAGTCCATACATATATTTATAATGATTACAGGATCGGAAAATATAGCTTAAACACAAGGTCTTCTGCGAATAAGCTAACCTCCTCCTTCCTTCCCCGGCAGTGCCTTTAAGCTTACAGAGTAGTTTTTAAATATTTTATTCCTAGTTCATTTCCCTTTTTTCGATTAGATATCGTGATGCCTTCATTTGTGAAAATCGAAATCTGACTTGGCAATATCCTACAAAAACAGAGCAAGGGAGAAGGGCGAGGTTCCATGTTTCATCTTCATAAACGAGCATCTGGTTAACCACTATTAACCTCCGGTTTCTCTCCACATAAAGCACCAACAGACCCAATAACTTCAGTCAATTGACCCGTCACTTTTCAATACCCACTGAGGACTTCATCAACACGACTCCTTTTTGTTCCACCACCCCCTCCAAAAAACAACCGCACGCCTCTCTCCAGGTGTTCCATTCGGGGGGCCTTTTTGACCTTTTCCGGGAGTGAAAAAAACCTGTTAAACGTTCTTTTTCGGGGTGCTGCGTCCCTTTCTGGGTTCGGGGGCTGCATAATTGGGCCTCTCTCGCGCCCAAAAAGCGCGAGTTTAATTGATGGTGCTGTCCATTAATCACGAAGGACTAACCCCGTCCTGAAGAGTAATTGTTGAATTATGCCATCAAAATGGCGAAGTAACGAGGCCCGGTGTAATAAGATGTTTGGCTTTTGTGCCTCTATGCAAATGAAGGACGGCCCAACTGTTCAGCGCTAATATCTTGCTAAGCGTTTATCCCTGTTGAGACATAATATACTGACGTGGAGTCAAATGTTTTGGTGGAGTTCCAATCGGTTCCACTGATGTAGTTCCAATCAGAAAGAGTGAGGAAATTTGCGTCATGTGCTGATTTAATGAAGAAGCAACGCCAGTGGATGTTTACATCACAAGCGCAGCCAGAAATACCTCTTCTGGAGGTTTTTTTTTTTTTTTTGATGAAAAATACCTTTTGGATGTTTTTTTTTGTGATGAAAAATACCTTCTGAAGGGCTTTTTTTTTGATGAAAAATACCTTCTGGAGGGGTTTTTTTTAAAGAAATTCCCATATGAAGGAAGATTTTTTGATCAATAAAACTTCTGAAGCGGTTTTTTTGATTAAAACAACCTTTTTACATGCATAAACTAATGCATTAGAATCTGCATTTATGTTAAAACCAGTGGCTTTGGAGGGTGGTTTCACCCCTCCCCATCGCTGCGATTCTGGTTTACATACGCTCTATGTAAAATATCGTCTGTTATCAAAAAGCAATTCTGTCAAAAAAGAAAAATTATTACTTAGTAATTTACAGCTCAAATAAAGTGTATGGATATCAATGGTTGCTTCCTCGTAGGCAACGTTCTTGCCCGTTTACTTCAAAATCGAGCGTTCAATGGCAGCCATAGTGGCTACCGCTTACGTAAGTTTGAGGTCTAGGGTTTTCACATGAAATCAAGGTCAGTTTTCAGTTATACTATTTTAGTGTTTCATTTCACCATTCTTTAGAATTTCAAATTGGAGTTAACTTGGTCACATAAGACCAACCATGATTCAAACTGTTGAGACGTATGTGTCACTTCTGAAAGACTTTATTTTTCTTAGTTCTTGGTCAGCGTTTTTGCAAAATCTTGAGTAGCTGAAAACAGTTTCTTGTCCTTTTAAACTGTTACCGTCGAGAAATGCACCGTCTCTTTTAAACGGTAATGTTCAAATTCGATCCTGATTCAAAACTGATAACATTAAGCAATGTGATGATCATATAAAGCGACAATTTTAACATGAACATAGGAAATCGGAACCGAGTGTTTTTGATACCAATAAACGAGTTGACTATGGACACGTGATCACATTAAGCGAAGAAAATTGTATGCATCGTTGACGTTTTGGCAAAAGAATTAAGCCCACAAAGAAAACATATTTAATGACTGCTACAAATTGAACTTGACAGTTAGTAATTTCATGATGTAAATCAATGAAAAAATTTAAAATCTACATGAATAAATTTACTGTAAGAGCTCTGGATCCGTAAAATAACTTTTCCTATTTTTACTTCCTTTTTTACAAAAAAGGAAGTATTGTATTCGCGAAAAAAAAAGTCACTCAAAAATCGACCTTAATTCCATTTTTCTCACATTCGAATGAATGTTGAGTTTTTTTTCGACCCGACCACACATGCATATATGCCTAAGAACGTATAGACGCCCGAAATATCCATTTCGACGATTCCCGAGTTAATTACAACGAGTTTTCTCGTGACGTCTGTATGAGCGTATGTGTGTACGTGCGTATGTATGTTGCATAACTTAAGAACGGTATGTCCTAGAAAGTTGAAATTGGTATGTAGACCCCTAGTGGGGTCTAGTTGTGCACCCTCCCTTTTAGTTGCATTCGGGTGTCTCTAAAGGGATCTTTGCACCTTTTTAGGGGAAAGCATTGTTAATTTCGATGCAAACTCAAGTGGTGTAATAATTTGCCGAACACTTGGCGATATATCACCAGTTTTTTGGTCGCCAAGTTTGTCGCCAACTTGGTGACAAAATGGACGATTTTTTTTAAATCTAGTTTCAATTTGGCCACTGTTGGTGATATTTAGAGGGTTAACTATTGAATCACATTAAAACTGACACAATAATGGGGAAATAAACTTAAATTGGTGTAAAAGGAAGTCATGTGAAGCACAAATCAGCTCGTTTTGATAGCGGTTTGAAAATTTAAATTGACAACATCTCAAAAACCGAAATTTTTGGACAAATCAACTTTTGCCTGATCGTCGATGATACATTACAGAAGATTATCTGCAAAATCAATGAAAAATCTGATGAAAAGCTCGAATCGAAGCCACTAAAATGGACTATATTAAATTGGTAAAGTATTACGTAATAGCCAGGAACGGATACAAGAATAGGGGCGATCGTCCTCTCCCTTGAGGGACCTCTCTAACGGTAATTTTTCGAAAATGAAGTTCAAAAAACGCAAATTTAGGCGAGTTTCATTGATGTTGGGAGAACGTAGGTTTGGATTTGGGATCCTAGCTCGGAACTGTTTCAGAATTAAAGTTCAAAAACCTTCGTAATCAATATTTTTAAATCAGTATGCATAATAAAAAAGTAAGTATTAAAAATCTATCTCCCCTCCCTTGAAAATTTTCTTTATCCGCCATCGCATAATGTCTATGGCTGCCTATAAGGTTATCTATGAAGATATATGAACCAATCATTACTTACGTTTGCCTGGGGGAGACAAGAAATTAACTTACCTCTAACTATTACTTACTTGCTCCCATTCAAAAATCAAAATAGGATAAATTAATAAATTACGCTTCTATTTTTCAGACGAGAAATTTACACGATTACAAATTACATATAATTAAAACCATTTTGCGAGCGCTGCGTTGCTACAAGGAATTGCAGCCATATTTCAAGCATCAACCCTTAATTAGCTACAAGCTTGTCTACTACGAAAAGCTGCAATTCCACCTGCTATTTAGCCTACGATCCCGAATTTACAGTCCATGTTTTATTAGTCAAATGACACAATTCTTCAGAAATCACACGCATTGTAACATATAATCCCTGTAAATTGTGTCATTTATTAATGTGAATCAGCGATTAAACCGGTCAGGTGATGCAAAATGAAAAATCCATCTCGATTTTTTCTGTTAGGAATCTGTTACTTTTTTGTGCTGAACGAATTAGATTGTAATGTGCAAAATTATTAGCTTTTATGTCAATTAATGAGCCCTCGTTTATATGATGCAAGAAGAAAGTCACACTGTTAGCGGGAATACAATTACTTATAATTGCTGTCAGAGCAGCACTTTGTTAAAGAGCGAGCGGGGGAAGGGAGGAGACAGGGGGAAGACACACTAGTTATGGAGTTATGTCCCGTGTGGAGATCAGAACCTTGACTGGAATTTGAGAAACATAAAATCCTGTACCACCGATAATACAATGTTTGCTACAATTTGGGCAAACCTAACCTGGCAGCATTGTGAAGGCAACGCAAATTTCTAATCACAGCACTGCAACACTTGCGAGGTTACGTTTGTCCTAAATATCTTACTAATATTATATATGCGAAAGTTTGTCTGTCTGGATGTATGGATGTTTGTTACTCTTTCACGCAAAAACTACTGAACGGATTTTGATGAAACTTTACAATAATATTAGCTTATGCATCAGAATAACACATAGGGTAGTTTTCGTCCCGTTATGGGGGGCAAAAACCCCCTTAGGGGCAATAAAACACAAAATTTGTATAAATTCTCTAATATTGGGATGAAAAAAATACTTGCACATATTTGCATTATATGTCCATCGAAAGCTCTGATTTTTCTGCTGAAGATGGCACCTGTTCGAAATTTCTAAGTAGAATAAAAAACGAGTTATGAGCTTTTTAGATTCATGTTCGAAAGCTTTCCTCAACTCAATACAGTATTTAGTGTATCATCTCAACTCCCTGTCGATAGCGACAATTGTTGTATTGTTGACTTCCTTTGCTTTTCGTGATTGTTCAAGGGCTTTTCTCAAGTCAAATCTTGAAGTAAGATTTTTGCACAAGATTGGCAAATAATACATGATTTGGCTGATGATTTTCCATTTAAACGGAACTTTAATGTAATTAATGGTTTTTATTATTATTTATGCTGATTGAACACTTACTCATTATCCAAACAACCAGCAGATCGCCAAAATTTTTGCAGAAAGATTTCCGTAGCTGATGCATTTGGCAGTTTTTTTCAACGTTGCTGTTTTTGAAGCCGAAGACTACGTCATAATGTTTCTCAGCTTTCACCATGTAAACAAAATATCGCCAATCAAAGAATTTTCAAAAGACTTTTTTTACTGTGTTAAATAATCCAGCAACTAAATTAGGCAAATCCATAAACAGCACAAAAACTTCCATTAATTTTCCTTTTTGCACAATTTCAAAACAATCACCAAATTTTATTACTTATTTTGGTAACATTTCGGATGAAAACTGTTTAGCGCCATTTTAATGGTGACCAAAAATATCTCAGCATCTGGCGACGATATCTCTGTAACGAAAATTAATATCATATCGTTTTACAAAGTAAGGAAAGAATGGGGGAGCATCATCGAAGGGTACCCCGAAACGACTTTCGCAAATTCGGTAAAATCGCACCAAGAGCCACAATGATTAAAATTTCCCCGAAATAACTAAAGCAAGTATAAGGGGATTACGAGCGCAGTTACTTTTTTTTAATCACTTCGTACTTCATTCGCCATACAGAGAAGGTTTTAGACTCCATGTTAAAAAAAAGTATCAACAGATTAATCTTTTTAAACATGAGAAGATTAATTTCATGTTTTTTAAATTTGTATATATAAATATAGTGGTTTCGTTTCTAAATCAATACTACTTTGTTCTTTATACTTATTGCTATTTTAGTTTTATGGGTAAGGAAGAAACTCCGATTTTTAATCACGTCAAAAAGATGTGTTTTAAATTCTTTCACTTAAAACAGAAAACAAAAGCAAGTAACGATTTTTTCTAATAATTATTACTGACCCAGGCAACGCCGGGTATTTTTGCTAGTAGTTCATAATCCCCCACGATTCGTTACCTATCCAAGTGTTGAAATTTGGCTCATTAGATCGCTGATATCATTCTAAATTTTTCAGGTATAGAACTGGAATTTTATTAGGAGTTGGGGGATCTACATGGGTTTTAAATTATGAAGGTTTATAAATAGATCCCTTTCGCGCATGCTTAATATATTGCTTTAAACGTTTTCGTAAAATATTTAATATTTTAATTTCAAATTTTAGTATTATGCTTCTCTTTGTATGCTGTCAAGTTTTTTGAAAGTTTGTTACGGTTTGATGCAAAAACTCGCGCTGTGAAGCCAAAAATCTGATAGCGAAACTGGTATTTTTAAAAGAGGTGCCTAAGTTCGTGAACCTATTTATGAAGTTTATAGCTTATTCCTAGCTACTTACGATGAAGGGTAATTAAAAAAAACTTTTGTTGTTTTCTCAATTTATTGCTGATCCCGTAAATGCATGGATGGTTTATTTTTTATTGGAAAGTGACAGCTGGAGCATACCTTTTATGTGACAAGAAGTTACAAGACAATTAATCTCTAATTTCTCGAGAAATCGCTGAAAATGTAAATTTTTGAAAGTGTCCCCAAAACTTTTGTTACTCTTGATTAAAATTTTTGAACGCTCATGAAACAATTTTTAATTTTTCCGTGATTGCAATATAACTGGATATATTTGACCTGCCCATATAAATGATCCATAGATACTTACGCTGTTCATTATCAGTAGGGATCATGCTATTATAAATGTCAATAACATATAGAAATTACAGAGCAATTCAAATGCATTTGCATATACAAGAATGTGATCAAATGACTTAAATTACAAGAGATTTTAAATGTATTAACGGTACTATTTGCCATCAGTTGTTTTAACAGGGTACTGATTAAAATGAAGCAATGGGAACAACCCATTTAACACATTGTCGACTACTTGACTGCTTTTTTTTTTTTTTTTGGCAACAACCAACGCATTTGAACGGCGATTTTTTCAAAAAAAGAAAAAAAATCATATTGTCGCTAAAAAGACGAATGAAACGTATCTCACTTTTCAGCATTTTAGCACTTTTAAGCTCATTTAAAGATTTCCAGTTTACTGTATGGCTTGAGAACCGCAACCAGTGTGAGAGACTGTAACTTTTTTACTATTATTATAGGGATACGACGATTGGTCATATTATAAAATCGACTTTGGACATTTCTGTGGTGGTCATGACTCATTTTTCGATTTTTTGAGATACGCCCATTCGTGTTTTTAGCGACGATTTTAATGTAAAATAATAGGAGATACTGAAACTGCATATGAGATTGAGTGGAAATTTCCGAAGAGAGAGAGATAATGGCAGAAGTCAGGAGCAGATACAAGGGGAGGTGCGAGGGGGGTAATAACATACGCTCCCCCCCCCCTCCTCTGCAATTGTCGACACTGTTATGCACTCACGGTTGTGTTCAAACAATTTATGAATAAAACTAGCTGCGTTGCCCGACTTTGTCCGGTCTACCTTGAAAATAAAAATTGTGTCGTGTCATATTCAACAATCAGGCGTAAAAAATAAATAAAAAAAACATTATAATTTCCCTTCCAAACAATGACGACAGATATCAAAAATACTTTTAAGAAATTAAATCCAGAAAGATAGATTTAAAATGCGTAACCCATGGGAAACACAAAGTAAAATAAGTTTTAAGGGAATTAAAATGCAAGAGAAAATGCGTTCACAATTTGAATGGAATCGAGATTTCTTAAACTTGGTTTAAAAAGGCTTGTAACTTTTCTTCCTTTCGAGGTAAAAGCTTATTTTTTCCGACCATAGGTCGAGTTAGATCTGGAGTAAAAAAGGTCGCTTTTTTCCAATGGCCGTCAAAAAGAAAGCTGTGGGGACAATTCCTTCACTTTTTATTGATTTATTTAATGAAGAAAGTAGTGCCTAAATTTCAGCTAAGCCTAAAAAAAATTCGAGCTAAAAACGCAAATAACTCCCGCCGTAATAAAGTTAGAGCATTGAAACAAATTGCGTAGAACGCGGGAAAATTCTACCCTTTCTAACGATATGTAATATTAATATGTGTAAGTAAGTTTTCACCCCCATATTTCAGAATTTATGTGAAAATTGGACCTAAATTAGAATAAAAAAAGAAATTCATCGAATTTTATTTGAACTGATCTGCAAACCTTTTCAGGACTTAAAGGAACAAACTGAAAATTTCAGCGCAATCGGTCGGGTAGTTCTCGAGTTTTGCGAGTTCAAACACACAGACGCTTTTTGGGGACTTCATTTTACACTATGTATTGATGAAAGCGATTGCAACTATCTTTTGAATTCATTAAAAAAAAAAAATTAGTAAAAAATAAAGTAAGCGCTTGAAATACTTTTTTTTTATTGCTTTTGCAGTTAATTAGCAATTTTTTGTCCTTATGTGTATTATTCCTGACCGATTGGGGTGCCTTTTATTGACAACCAAGCAGTTTCAGAGTCAGAAATTGTTCGCATCCAAAAAGGTAGGTTCGGCTGTAGGGGAGGAAGAGGGAGTGGGGGGGGGACATTACTCAGAATACCCCTCCCCCTTAAAATAGTAGTAATTATATTGATTAAAATTTTGCAATTTGGCAACTCATGTAAGAAGAGGTATTGAAACTGAATATCAGTGGAAGTTTGCCGGATGCGGGTAGTTAATACTAAATATTGATTAAAATTAAGCAACAAAAACAACCTATTCAAAATGATATAGGTACTTAAACTGCAACGAGTTCGAAAACTAGCTTAGATCCCGTCTTTTGCTCTCCCCAACTTCCCCCCTCCCCCCATTCTTGCGAAAAAACACTTCATTTTTTCTCCTCTCGCAATTGAGTCAAGAAGTATGAATCGAATGCCTGAAATGACGCATTCTGGTCACGCACAACCAATAGCAGGGGGTGGCACACGGGGTCCCCCCACGCGTTACGAATGTCCTCCCCCCTCCGAAGAATAATCCAATCTCGTTTCTGCACCCCAAGGGGATGGAAATCCCTCGGATTAGGGGTTGTCGAAACGAGCTGGAATCGCCCTCGAACATTGATGCCTTACAGATTAGTTTGGAATCTCGGTACCTTCCTCCCGATATCGTCCCCTCCCCATGCACTGCGATATGTATATGACCCTTTGATCGCTTGCGTTCTCCGAAGTCTGAGAGGACCAGGAATCAATCGGTGGCTAGTCTGGTCAATTAAAATATGAAAAGTAAATGGCTTGTCCGCAGAGCCTAAGTTACTAATTGACCCCGTGAAGTCCGCGGCCATGAGACCAAAATTTTTGACCAGTATCTTGAAGGATAGGTCAACTACTTTTAATGAATCCAGAATCAAATCAAGAAAGAAAAAAAGAAACTTCTAATCCAAATCAATTTTTGTTAAGGTTTAAATTGAGCGGCCCCATATGTGAAATAGTCGCCAGTTGCTTACTGGCAACTATTTTACATGTTTTCACCTGTAATGTGGCGTGGGTGAAATACTGACTGGATACCAGTTGTTCATATCCTAGTACTACATTCAGTGGCGTAGCCAAGGGAAGGGTTCATGGGAACTGGACCCTCCCAGAAATGAGTAAGAAAATTCAGAAAAGGAGAATGTCTTTTAGGATGGAGTCAAGGTACGAAAGCCTCATATAAACGCGGCTACTGTTACAAAAATATATGCATCCAAAAAAGAAACGAGCTATCTACACTAAACTTAACTTGTAGGTAGCCTATGAGGAGATAAACAAATTATTACAAATTTAGAACAAAATATCGTTTTATTATGAAGTTATGACATGAGAGAGGTTTTAAAACCATAAATAGTACAAGGCGTGTTTTTAAAGTAAGTACTGTTTTGAAATTAAAAAAAGAAAGTACAGGATGGAGCAAAGAAATTTATTGCACAAAATTTATCACTCTTACGCTATTTTGCGACATTGCTCTCGTAATTTTCCAAGCATTTTTCATAGCGTGGTACAGGTTTTTGTATTTATTTACAGGGATTACAGGTATTTGTAGAAAGTTCTCCGAGCTCATCATTGATGTTGTGCCATCGACCGCCAAGGAAAGACTTTAGATGCCAAAACAAATGAAAGTTGCTGCAAGCGATGTTGAGGCAGTATGGAGAATGTTAAAAAATGTCCCAGACACAAAGCCATGTAACAGTCCTCATAGTTTACTACACAGGCGGCAACTTTTTACGAATAGGTAAATATACAAAAATTTGTACCAAGCTCTGACATATAATTGGAAAATCACGGGAGCAATGTCGAAAAATAGCGCAATTACAAGTGGATAATTGAAATCAGCATAAAAAATACCCAGGAACAATATAAATGTTTCATGTAATAAAAACCTTTGTTTATCATTGTAATATTCAAATGTGGATGGTGATTATTTAGGAATCATGTTTTAATGTCAAAGTATCTGCTCAGCACTTCTAACCTTGTCTAAACAAATAGGGGGAGGGGGGAGACAAGCAGTTCCACTGAGACACAACATAGTACATTAGGTAACAAATGATTAGTTTAGTTCTGAGTATAAGAGGATGTTTTATGCTCGTATGGATTTTGAAGAGGAAGGAAAAGAGAGAGAAAAAATATTTATTAGGAACTCAAATTATTGTTACCTTTGTTAGGAATTATTTCACGTACAAAATATATAGGATTATAACCAATCAGGAAAGAAATTCAAGAACGATAGGGGGGCCCTGCACACCTTCCTTGTGTACGCCGCTGGTTTTTTGACCTTTTTCAAGCACCAAGACTGGAGAGGAGGGCGACCCTACCCCCTTTCTACAAGAATCAAATTAAAAAAACCGACGGAGCAACTTTGAAAAGTGAGAAACAATGAACTTCTAAATTTAAGTCATCAAGATATGTTATTATTATTATTATTATTATTTTTTTTTTTTTGCTTTTCATTTTTTAAGAATCGTCATTGCTTTCGATTGACACCGTTTTGGTTAAATTCAAAAAAAAAAAAAAAAAAAAAAAAAAAAGTTCATTAAAATGAGTCCAAAATTTACGAGCCTCTGCTCAGAAAAAAAAAAAAAATCCTTCGGTAAATTTTTACCATTTTCGTTGAATGTTTAAGTAAAAAAGTTCATACTTCAACAAATTTGTTTAATAATACCAAAAACTTTAGGAAACGATTTAAAAAAAAAAAGAAAACAAACATTGGTTAATTGATTTATTTAATTTTCAGCACAAAGGTATTTATTCGCTATTTAAATGCATATTTCAATTATGGATCTGACTGTGACAACTTTATGATTGGGAGAACTTAAAAATATATTTTAACGGGGAAAATTTGTTGGCATAAAGTTAACGCACCCCCATGTGTACGAATTTATACCACACGAAAAAATTCTCCACCTTAGTTGTCTTAATTTTTTTTTTCAATCACAGTACACTACATTTCTTCTCTACTTTTATTTATTCGCAACTCCAACGAACTATAGGGGGCACTGTAGCCACTTTCTAATGGTGGACGAAAAAGGTAAAACAAACGCACGTGGTAACGAAGAAAATGCTAATAAGCCTAGTAAATTTTGTTCGTATGCATGATTTTTTCGCTTTATTCTTTTTAAATTAATTTTCAAAGTCTTGTTGATATTCTGGCCTACGTAAAAAGAAATGAGAATTCAAGAATCATTACTAAACGTCAAATATTAATGCAAACTACGTAGTTCGTTGTTCTAAGCAGTTATTTCCACGATGTTGAATTCGATATTTATCAATTCTTGATAAATCTAAATAATAATTGTGGCCTGACAAGAATAACAATTAATGCTAGAAAATTTAATATGACATTACGAATTGTTATCAAAAGAAGATGATACTTCTTTGCCTTGCTTGGCTAGCGCTTTTTGTTTTGCATTTGTGGCTGAATTATTTCTTTCAAATTCCCGAATCGTTTAATATAAAAATTTTCTGTTTCGATGTTTCTAATATCTGAGTAATGGTTTAATTATATCATGCTATGCAAATCATCAAAAAATTCTCACGGATAATATGGTGGTAGTTTTCTTTTCAGTTGATCTACCATTATTTCTTTTTACTTATCGAATTCTGTAATCTTTCTACCATTTTATTCCACTCATGATAAAAATTAAAAATGGTTCAACTAACATGCAGAATCTCGCCAAGGATACTTTGCTCACACAATACGAAAATTATAACCCAAAACAAATTTGGCGAAACCTTTCAGCTGAGAATAAAAGCAATAAAGTAAATTCTTTGTCGGTTAAACATTTTTCATTTTGTTCTACGATAATATATTCAAGAAAATATTTTGCATACTGTCCATTCCAACTAAATGCTGCTGTAAAATATGGTTAGTTAAATTAATTTAAGATTTTAAAAAACAAAAACAAAAAGAAAAAACAATGTTCTTACAAATTCACACAAAACAATAAAAAAATTTACCTGGTATAACGTTTTCCAAGTTTATTAATCCAGAGTTTTCTCATGTTAACGCTTTCACCATTTCTCAATCAACTCACGTTTTAGAAGGAAATAAGGAAAACTAACATTATTTTGAGAAGCTCGAGAATACTAAGGGACGAAACATTTTCTGTAGGTGAAAGCAATCTAAGACACATCGATTGCGTTAATAAATACTCAGAACAAACTGCCTGTGTTTGCGTCAACAAACACACGTGGAACGCAATGTGGCAATGTTTTAGTTTTTTTTTTGGCAGTTTTGTAAATCACCGCAAGGTAGCGTATTCGAGCGCTGGAGTTGCGAATTTTTTAGCTGCACTTTTATTTTATTAATTGTTTCATAATTTCGTCCATCGGCAAAATTATGGAACATAAATTTTAAAAATATATATATTAATTTGAATTTTTGACATCTTGAATTCAAATTAAGTTATTTCGCAATCACGAGCGTGTGTGTGTATGAATGCGCGTGTGTGTTTGTGTAGGCGCATGTGTTTTTGGGTACGTGTGTGTATGCATGTTGTGTATGCAGTGCTGTGTGTTCGTGTCTGTGCGCAGGCATGAGTGTGTGTATGTGTGTGTAGACGTGTGTGTGTATGCGTGTGTGTGTAGGATATGGATGCAACCTGGAGACGGTTTTCGCTAGAGGAGCAGCATTGTGAGGCCGGTCGACGCGACGGTGGTGCTGGCAGAGGGTGCTGGCGGGAAAATAAAATGATGGGAATTCAAAACAGTCAAATGAGAACAATAAGCAATCGTGATTGCTAAAAAAAAAAAAATGCGATTAACATTTTACCTAAGCTTTAAGCTGAATATTTTTAATGCACTGCAATTTGTTTATGTACCACATTTCACGCCTTATAAAGAATTAATGTTTGAAATTATGTCCTAATAAAAATGTTTGAAAACTTAATTGTTTTCTAATTTTCTACATGAAAAATTGTCGCCAGCAGGATGTGATAGCGGTGATTAGTACGTTAGGTGAGAAGAGATAAAATGGAGGGAGTGAAGACTTTTTTTACGTGAACCAAAGACCCCAAGGCACGTGATAGATTTTAAAGCAAAGCATTGGAAGAGATCAGGTTTCTCTCGCTAGTTTCACGCAAACGTGCCAGCCATTCGCCGTTGTTGAATCACGTGACTTGGAGTCGTAGCCTCAGCTTTTGCTAAGCCAATGATTGGACTTGTTCCCTCCATTTTATTCCCTGCTCTAAGGTTTCGTCTGGTGGTAATCAAAATCTTACAGTATAGGAGGACCCCAGATTTTCTTGTACACCTGGCATCCGTGTATCCTTGTTCGACAATCCATGCTGTAATTCTTCCACTGGAAAACAAGCTTGTTTAGATTCAGGAAAGAAATTTTCTCTCTAAGACTCCTTGAGCTTTAGAAAATATGTACTTCTTAAAGTAAAACACAGCAAACATGCTCCAACGAGCCCTTTCATTTAACGATCTCTTATCCAAGCAATCAGAGGTGCCTACTTATAGGGGGAGGGTGGGGGTCATTGCGCCGACCACACCAGTGATATTTTTTTTTGGGGGGGGGGTGTTTTTTACTTTGGGGGAAGGGCTCTTGTTCTTGGGGGTCTTTGTGACATTTACAAGGGTGCGCCCTAGCTCTTAGGGGGGGGAGGCACCTTTGCAAACATTAAACACTTGATGGAACGTATCCTTTTTATTTCTTAGAGAAAGGGATTTAATTGTAATACCTTTCTTCTTAAAGTAATAAGCCATTACAATTTACTCTAAGCAACGCCGTTTAGTTATTCGATAACTTGCTTAATTGCGTTGTTAGCTCGTTGTAATTTTGCAAAGAATTTGTGTTTCTATTTTAATATTTCTACTCGAACAAACATATTAAAAACACATTTGGTGACTTGGAATAATAATTTTTTTCTTAACTTTTACAAAATCACTGAAATCAAATTGATTTTTAACTCCCGACACAAAGGAAGGGTGTTATAAGTTTGACGTATCTGTGTGTCTGTGTGTGGTACTCTAGCGCCTAAACGGGTGGACCGATTTTGAAAAAAAAAAGTTCGAAAGTTGATCGAGAGTGTTCTTAGCTAGGTTGCATCTTTGGATGACATTAATTAACGAAAATATTAATTAAAAACCTCTAAAAGGTTTTCCGCGATTTTTGCAGTGAAAACACAGTTAAAAATGTTAAAATTTAATACCAAAATAAAGAGAATTTTTTTCCCGCTTCTGATAGAATGTGTTTGGAACTTTCATGTTTCATAGAACTCGAATTATAACGTTTTTTTTAAAGCAGATTTTAAACACGGCTAAGCTTTTATTCACGCGATTGATAACCGAATTCATTGTTGGCCGACGAGGAAATTAAAAGCAATAATATAAAATTTTTACCTGTTTCGAGTTTCTATTTAATAGCAAATAAAATACTTGACATTGATTTTTAACAATATAAGACTTTTCAAAAAGATTTTCAATTTTCCCCCTTGATTCTAGTTGCGAATCAGTCGGGTTTTCTTTTCTTTTCTTTCTTTTTTTTTTTTTTTTTTTTGAGCAATCACGATTGCTTATTGCTTTCATTTGACTGTTTTTGGCGTGCTATCATTTTTCTCACCGGCGCGGCGCCACCCTCTGCCAGCACCACCCGTCGCGGCGGCCGGTCTCACGATGCTGCTCCTCTATGGTCCAGCGAAAACCGTCTCCAGGTTGCGTCCATATCCTACACACACACACGCACCAACACACACGCACAAACAAACACATACACACATATACACAAACACCACCATACACACACATACCCCTACACACATACACAAACACCATCATACACACACATACCCCTACACACATACACATACACAAACACATACACACACGCATGCATACAGACACCTACACATACACACAAATACTCACAACTGCCCACACATTCATGCCTGCACACAGACACAAACGCATATGCTTACACACACACACATACACATACTCCCCCCCCCCCACACATACAAACACACACTCGTGATTGCGAAAAACATAATTTGAATTCAAGATGACAAAATTCAAAATTTTTTTTTTTTAATTTTATCGTTGTTATTAATTACTTAAACTTTAGCTTCAAAACTTAAAACTTGTAATATTTTTACTAAACTTAAAACAAGCAGGGGGAAAAAATCGAAAAAAGCTAAATACATGAATTTTTTTCCGTACAGCCACGTCGTTCATTCAGTTTTCAATCATTTACTTAGTTGTAATAAAATGAGAGATACATAACTCCAGACCAATTACATCATTACGAGAAATAAAACTCAACGCAGATGCCATTATAAATCAGATATTGACAATAAAGAACAGCTGCAAATTATACAGAATTAAAATATCTCCATTCCATTTCCGCGAATGCTGTCTGATGTCAACCGTAATTGTATGGTACATCCCTCTAGTTGACGACAGAGCTGACTATGTTCTTGTCCGATCGGAAACTTAAAAGCTTTGAAATCTATATTAAAGTGAATAATGGAACGGTGGCAGAATTCTATGTCATCGTTAGAAGCCTCATTCATATGGAAATGCTGCACCATGTGTCTTTCGGAATGCTTTTGTATTGACATAAGTAATGGTGAAAAAGCGTTTTGCAGAACATAAAATGGCTACTTTAGTTTGATGATTCAATTCGTCTGATACTTTGTGTTATTTGTAACCTTCCATTGCACGCAACAGGTGATGCTTCTTTCGGCTTCTTATTCGAATTATTTACTAAGTGATCTGAGTAATTATCATTTTCATTCGAATCTTCGCAGGAGGATGTTGAATTGACCCTTTGATCACGAGTGAAGAAGGAGGGAAAAAAACAGAGAAAGGAAAATAAAACACCGCATTTCCTATATCGATGAACAATTACAGTTCAAATATAAATTTATTTAGTGTTTGAATCTTTGTTTTATCGAACAGATAAAGAACTTTAAAGATTGTCAAAAATCGCAAGTGTGAAATGATGCCAGGGTCCCCAATCTTTAGCGGCATCTTGAGTCAGATTTTTTTTTTGGGATAAAACCAAAAGATACCCTAATCTTACTTTTCATCAGTTTTAACATATGTTACATTCAAAAAATTCCAAGATTATCAAGGAAACGCCCTAGTTGAACGAATCAGGGGTGCCCCCCTAAGAGTATGGGCGCACACCCCTAAATATCGCGAACCCACCCTTAAAAAAAATCAAGACCTTCTAAAGTGAAAAGTACCCCTCAAAACACCCCTAAAAAATTTCAATGGCGCAGTCTGCGATCTTACCCTCCCCCAGGTGGGCCACCCCTGGAACAGACATGGATTCTACCCCTTACCGTTGGAAGCCTTCAACAGTTAGGAAATTTTTTTCCCCTCGTTTTATCCCTTTTTATCCCTTACTCATATCTTTGACTTAATTGAAGAAAAAGCAAGCGAGCGGAAAATACTCGAAGTTAAGAGTGAAAAATCTGTATATGATTTTTTGAAAAAGTTAGTTTTAGAAAAAATATATTTAAAAAATCTTTTCAGGTTTGCACATTATTCCTTTGTTATTTTGATACCCCATCCCATAAAGTGTTTACCAGAGTATTAATGCATTTCGTGTGCATCTTTCGTCGCTCTGAGAATATTTAGACGATGTTCAATTTCGACGTCATGTATGTATTAGTAAGCATGTCATTTGATACCAATGGTATCCAACCAGGCTTGGAGTAATCGCCGATTACGTAATCGTAATCTGCGTAATCGATTACATTTTTGTGTAATTGTAATCATAATCATAATCTGTCAATGGGACACTCGTAATCTTGTAATCGTAATTTTAATCAAGTGTTTCTTGCATAATTGTAATTGTAATCTAAATTTAGATAATCGTAATTTTGTTCCATAATCGTGTAATCCCAACTTGCTGAAAGTGAAAACTTTCAAGTTGCGTTTCTACAATGCTATGCAGACGATGGGATCTGGACTGAGGAAAAGATAAGACTTCAATAGAAACGTACAAAGGACTAGACAGCAGAGCCTTTAGGCCCTGCTGTTAAAAGGGCTCGTTGGCGAAGGGTCATAAACATGCCGCATCTTGGCACCCTGTAGGCAGGGTGAAGGAAAAGGAGGGTGGGACCGTGTCTTTGATCTTTCAGTTTCCCCGCTTCATGGCTAAAGGAGGGGTGAAACGGCCGTCTCTGACGTCATCCTGGAAGCACTGACTTGCGTATTTCCATAGCTCAATACTGGTTTGCATCTTCAATTTTAATTTTTCTGCTCGCACTGTTTATCGCACGAGCTCCCTTTGCCCGTGCCCTGGGCATGACATTTCCAAGAAACAGGCCCCCTTTGTTTACTTCATCTGTCGGCTCTCGCTGATTGGGTTTAGCAACCTTTTCCTCAAGAATCCAACATTAGAAGGTGGGAGGGCAATGGGAGGGCAATTTTTCATACTTCATTTAAATTATTTTTCAAAAACTATCCCAGTGCTTTGAAATAAATTCTTTAATTCTTAGTATTCCTTCCTATACTGCTTTCCTTTTTTCGTTCGGTGAGAGGGGGGGAGGTGTAGTTTATAATGAATTTAAAACACAGAAGCAAAAATAAAATAACTAATGACTAAAATTAAGAGCATCTGCAACATAGGTTTTGGTATAATTGGAAAAAAAGGGGTCTGACAGTGATAGGGGTGGACGGGCCCGCCGGCCGATGCGCCCTCAATGCACCTTCGTTATTATTATTTTCTTTTTTGCACCCTCAAATTTGTGTGTGACTTCGTTTTTTTTTTTCATTCATTCACTCTTTTTTTTTTTTTTTTGCACCCCTTCAATCCTGAGCCTCTTTTTCTTTTTTTTTCTTGCTTCCTCAAACCTAAGCTCAGTTTTTCTTTCATCCCTTGAACCCAGGGGCGGCAAGTAGGGGGGGCAAGAGGGGGCGGTCGCACCCCCAAATTTTTTGAGCAGAATGATAGAAAATGGGTGAATTCAATTTATGTAAGTCGGAAATCAATGTTCATTAAAGGAAATCTCGCTAGTTCTCAGCAACTATTTGATGAAACTGGACACATTCTCAGATTAGAAAAAGTGTTTTTCGTTATTTGGATAATGTCTTAGAAATTCATGAAGTGTTTTCGGCTTTTTCAGAACATAGAAAACTGATAGAGAACCTTGGTTAAATTTAACTAAAGAAGAGATTTCCTCATATAGGCTAAGTATTTCATACTTGTGTGCCCAGTGTAACGATGGTATGTTTAATATGAGAGGCCCGTGCAAAGTGGTGTGGCAGCATGGTTTTCACAAAAAAATTCCTTGATATTTTACATTCATTTTTACACTCATTTTTTAAGTGTATATTTATTTAATGAGTGTTCATCACTTTTTTTTGCTAGAAACACGTTTTAGCTGCTCAATGCATTATTTGCTTTCATAGAAACTTCTTAAAAATGCATGTGATTATTGAATATTTAAAAACATATCGACAAATACCTTTTATGGGGCTCTATAATTATGCAACCTCGGAGTGACACAAGATGGTCTTCAAGAGTTAAAACTATAAAATTATTTCTCTATCTTCAAGGCAGTGCTTTGACGACTGGAAGGATTATTGCCAAACGATTCTTTCAATGACGAAAAAGCTCATGCCCTTTAGCATGTATGACTTCGTTTGAATTTGTGTTCAATTTGTTTGTATTGAGGAAAGTTTTTGAAAAATGCTTTACTCTATCAAAATATCTTCAATCCTCTACCCTTAATTTTGGGACTATCCAAGCCACAGTTCAATCTACAATTGATCTGTGCACCATACTGCAATAGTTCAATCAACAATTGAAACTGAAAATAGATTTTACATAGATGTATATTTCAATCAATCGTGAAACTTGTCGAAAAAGATCTGTATGGTTGGCTTTATATTATCTGGATTGTATTTTGAAAACTAAAAATAAAATGTTTCAATTATGAGTAAAATTTTTAGCATGAGGCAAGAAAAATTACAAGCAATATACCAACAGACCGCTTATTATATCAAGAGACTGCAGTTTTGTCCTTGTTATGGACTCATCAGTCTGGAATAGTGAACAACAGAGCTGGAGGCAGATGACATCTCATTGAAGCTGAGAGCGCCGACGAGACTAGATTTTTCAATGATGAAAAATTTTGAAGTTGCCTGGGTGATTTTGAAGAGTAAGATATAAAAAGTGTTTTCATACATAACTTGGGTACTTCAATTATGTTTTAACTATTCCAATCAACTTAGCTAGTAGGATTTTTTTGTGTCTCAAGAGGTTAGATAATTATTTTTGAAGCACAATAGGGAAAAAAAAAAACTTTTCTTCTTAGCTCTAGTGGCAAAACAGCACCACACTGGGCACTGATAGATTAGTAACACGATTCCTTGCTCTTCCGAATTCCAAAAATCACACATTAAAACTTTTCCAAAGGGTATAAAAACTTTAGTATCAAGACATTTTGTATGATAACTTATTAGAAAATGAATCAAAATTTTAATTGTTTCTAAACACTAATTTTTATTCATATTAAATCGCTTTTATGACCACTTCCTGTTAGCTAATGTGTGTTCGGTACCGCAGTGTGGTAATGCATATTTAAGAAACTTGACCCCCCAAAGGAAATGCTGAAATGCCGCCCCTGCTTGAACCTGTGTACCTTCGGTTTATTTATTTTATTTTACTTAATTTTTTACGGACTAAAACCTGTGCGCTTTAGGGGTGTCCCCCCCCCCCTTAAACCTGTGGGCTTTCGAGGGTTTTTTTTTTTTTTTTTTTTTGAAACCTTTGGGAGTCAAGGTTGGTTCTATCTTGGGGAATCCTGTTCGCCCATGAATAGTTATGGATTTCAGAGTGGTTTTTTAAAAATTACCTATGAATTCAAAATGTTATGCATTTTTTTGTTATTTCATAATCAGTGATGTTTATTGAATGAAATTATTTAAGAATGTAAATTAATTGGAGATTAATAAAAGATATGCATATATTTGATGACTTGTGCATCTTTTAATTTCAATTTGTATTAATTCGTATCGCTTCATTATTATTTCCGTTTTATAGTTGCGTACCTGAGTGGTTATTCTTTATTTTTTTTTTCGAGTTTAAAATCTTCTTATGAAACATACTTACCTGTACACAAGAAGCAAAATATTTAACAAAAATTGCTTAACATAAGTTCGAAATTTCTTCAATTGAGCATCAAGTCGAAAACATGAAAGGGTTGGCGGTGCATATCTTTGATGTTCAGTTTCGTATAACGCATATTTTTCCATCTAGAGTTGCGCATATATTCTACAAATGCAATTATTTCAGTATATGTATTTATTGCAGCTTATTTCATTTATTTGAATCATAAACATCAGTAATTACATAGTTGATCATACTTTGAATGTTCATCAGTGGTATCCATTTGAAAAGTCACAGCCAATAGTTCTTGGAAATATCAGTTTAAAGTAAAGGTTTGGTCTTAAAAATATTTCATCGGATATTTTTTTTTTTTTTTGGGGGGGGGGGGGGGGTTATTAAAGAAACGTTATGTATCAACCAGCTTCTGATATTCCGTACTTATTCCTCTATAGTTATTTTAATATTCTGCAAAAATAATATTTTAATATATGTATTTATTGTAGTCATTTATGTACACAGCTATTTGCATTTTGAATCAACATAGTAGTTACAAAATCTTTCCATTATACACGAGTAACAGTACTTGGGAAATATCTGCTTGTAATAACAGTAATTGCTTTAAAAATGCTTCATGAGATACTTAATTTTTTTCATAAAAGACGTATAAATGAAGTATTACCATGTGGTAATCAGTTTCTGAGTATTTGTATTTTTCCCTCTATGTTGTTGTATATATTTTATAAATGTAAATATATAACTATTTTGAATTAATATAGTTGCTATATATTATTAAATTCAATCATTATTCATTGAAAAATTCGTTTTTTACTTCTTAGAATTAATATTAATTTATTATATTATTAATATTAATCATGATTCTTTCTCTCTTCTACAATTTTTTTGAAGATAAACTTTAAAGTAAATGAATAACAGTAATTTCTCTTTCAAATCAGGAAAAGATTTTTTGTAGTAGTTTACGAATTTAATGACTCAAATAGATTACCATTTTCTTCTAATAAAATTATTTTAAGTTGTAGTCAAACTTGGTTTAGTTTCATAATAATTATCGTTTGAAATCACTCATGATCAAGTTTTGTTTTTCCATTTTATTCGAACTCAAAATAATTCTCGTAAAATATGGGTAAGTGATTTTTCAAAATATTTTCACATCTAATTTAATTTTAAATTTATGCTTTATATTTCAGTGCTGATACTTTTTAACAGGTATATAAGAGAAAAAAGTTTGCATTTAAAGATTTTAAAAACATTTGTTTTAACCTTTGTAAAAACATTTGTTTTTGAAACTGAGGTATAAAAATATCAATATAAAATTCTTATGCATGTGGGGGAAAAAATAATGCCTGAAAATCATAGCAAAACTTATTATACTCATTTTTACTTTTTAAAGTGCTTTCCAATTATATTGCTTTAAGAGTGTTCAAGCACTATCTTGAGGACCTCCTGACCAAAAATTCGCAATACTCTAATACGACAGTAAAAAAGCTGTTGTCATCACTAACTTCTAGAATGAGTCACTATGAAGAATCGGAAGCATTTCAAGTGGCTTCATTTTTAGACCCAAGGCTCAAATGCAACTGGTAAGATTCAAGCACAAAAAATAAAAGAAAAGAAATTATCGAGAAAGAAATAATGTCAAACAAAGACTGTCATAACATTTGCACTGAATCAGAAGATAAGGACACAAAAGATGTGTCACCAAAACAGCCTGCAAAAAAAAGGGAAATTGTTCGCATTTTTAGAAAAACCAGCCAGCACTTACAAAAATAATAATTCTTTAATACAGGAGAAAATCGAAAGCGAAATAAATGCGTATGAAACTAGCGTACCAAATGGGCATAATATTGATCCCCTAGAATACTGGGGATCCAATATTCATGTATACCCATTACTGAGCAAAATTGCTCCCAAGTACTTGTCAATTTGTGCATCATCTGCACCTGTTGAGCGGTTATTCAGTATTGCCTGAAAGTTTTATACCTCACGGAGAATGAGGATGAAACATGATACATTTAAAGCATTGGTATTATTAAAATGCAATAAAAAATTGTCTTGATTGCAGTATTTATTTTGAACATTTATTTTCCTATCATTTATTTATACTATTTGAATATATTTTAATACTATGCATGTTTTGCAAAATTAAATACATAGGGTTTTTTTTTTTTTTCAAAAATAGGTTGAATTAAATAATATTATAGCAAATTGTGGAGAATAGAATGTCGAAATATAGTACATAAATTTTAGAAACTGTATTGGTTGTATGAAAAATAATAATGAAAATTTAAAATCATGTACAAAATGCATTATAATGTGGCAAGTCATTTGGATATGGGACACCTAATTACCTGTGCAGGATATATGGTCAAAATAGTTATGTAGCATTTAAAAGCACAATCAAAAATCATAATTTTTTAACTATCATTGTTGCCGCAAAATAATAATGAGAATAATATAGTATATGTGTGCATGTATTTTCCTCTCACGAGTCTGTAATCGTAATCAAAATCGTAATCGGCACATCGTAATTGTAATCGATTACATTTTTGACATAATCTAATCGTTTCTGTAATCGTAATTACGTTTTGGCAGAGGATTATAATCGTAATCATAATTGTAATCTCCTATTTTTCGAGCTGGTAATCATAATCGTAATCGATTACATTTTCTCGTAATCAACTCCAAGCCTGTATCCAACCTATTATTCTTCCCTTTAATTTGTCAATATTGAAGACTTGTTTTGCAAACACTATGAAAAAGCTACACAGGTAAAGTTTAACGGAGTTACAGTAGTTTTCAACTTCTAAGCAGATCTGCAACGCTGACTGTTACAATTAGTCTGTCTAATACATTGACGCTCGAGTTGTTTATGCACGCTAATCGGAGATTTGCTGTTGCTCTCATGAAGCCAATGAACTGAACGTTTTTTACTTCCTTTTACAAAAAAGGAAGTTTTGTATTCGCGAAAAAATGTTCACTCAAATCGACCTTAATTTCCATTTTACTCACCCCCGAATGAATGTTGAGTTTTTTTTTCAACTCGACCACACGTGGATACGTGCCTAAAAACGTATAGACAAGCGAAATATCCATTTTGACGATTCCCGAGTTAATTACAACGAGTTTTCTCGTGACATCTGTCTGTGCGTATGTATGTCGCATAACTCAAGAACGGCATATCCTAGAAAGTTGAAAATTGGTACGTAGACTTCTAGTGAGGTCTAGTTATGCACCTCCCCTTTTGGTTGCATTCGGGTGTTTTTAAAGGGGTCTTTTATCCCTTTTTGGGGGAAATCATCGTTAATTTCGATGTAAACTCAAGTGGTGTTATAATTTGGCGGACAATTGGCGCGATATATCGCCAGTGTTTTGGTCACCAAGTTTTGTCGCCAACTTGGCGACAAATTTGGCGATTATTATTTTTTAAAATCTGGTTTCAATATTGCCACTGTTGGTGATATTTAGAGAATAAACTATTGAATCACATTAAAATTGCCAATAATGGGGAAATGACATTAAATTGGAGTAAAAGGAAGTCATGTGATGCACACATCAGCTCGTTTTTTCATAGACGCCATTTTAGGTTTCCAATGTTAGCGCCATTTTTTATCATTTGTATAAAACTTTACCTTGAAGAAAAGCAAAATACATTATGAAGTCAGGCAGGGGTGTCCTTGCGGGGGGAGGGAAGATGCATGGTGCAGACGCTGCCATAGAAATTTTTAGGGGTTTAATTTGAGAGGCTTTTTTTTAATCTCATTTTGAGCTAATCTCATCCTAAGGGTCGCTCCGTAGCTTTTGAAGGATGTGCCATCACCCTTGGGAGGATTGACAAGGTTAAATGGTGTTAACAAACCCCTATTAAAACCCCCTTATTATCTTTATAATAATACATTTTTAAGAGAAAATGGAGTTTTGTCCCTTACTCATCCTTTCTTCATCTTATCTGTTACAGTGTATCATCAGATTTTTCGGTGTCTGTTACTGGGGTCGGATTTTTTCGAAATTGAGCAAAAAATAAAAAAGAAAAATAAAATTAACTCATTTAGAGGATTCAGAAGTAGAGTCATTCCATTTCAAATCAGGCAGGCAGGTATGAAAAGTGTCATATGACCATCACCGATTTTTTTGAAAAAAATACAGTAGTTACAACTAAGGTACATATGAACTATCCCAAAAGGATTTTGCAAGAAAATTTTTTTTTCTTCAGTTACAGCCTATTAAAATTCTGCACAAAATCCGCCATTTTGGAAAAAACCGGCAAAACACTCCATTTGAAATGGACACTATTTCAAAAGTATTTAACCTATTCGAATAATTCTTTTTCTAAAAATAAATAAGGACCCATATATCCTCTAAACATCGTTTTTGAAAGTTTAGTTAGGTTTTTTGATAAAGAAAAAAATTCATTTTTGCCGCGAAAAAACTGCATTTTTACCGATTTCATGATTTATTTTCTCCATGAAAAAAATGTTTTTTTTACTAAACGGAGATGGCAGTCTAAAGCCGTTATATGATAGTTTCATAACATATTTTATTAGAATCCTTGAGTGCATACAGCCTCGTTAAAAAAATTTGAAATTTTGAAAATTTTCAAAAATTAGCGATTTTTGAAGTGATTTTACTCAAAAAAACCATTTTTTAAAAATCTAAAAATTTGCTCATTTGTACCCCATATAATGCTTAACTAGTGGATAGACACAGCATCCGGTATTTTTTCCCATAAAATGTTTTATGATTTTTTGAAAGTGACCTTATCGCCCATGGCATGCATGTAAAATAAAAATGTCTAATAATTTCAGTCACTGAAAATCTGATTATATTAATGCCTAATAGCTACAAAAAACGGTGCACTTTATCAGGAACAACTAAAATCTTACTGACTTTTAATAATATATCAGTAACAAACTGCTTTTGATGATCCAGTCAATTCGTCTTTTCGTAAGACTCTGTGTGTAGTTTATAGGTAGAAGAGCCTTTTGTGATTATATTAATGACTAGCTATGATAATGATGTACTTTATCAGTAACAGTTAAAATCTTTCCTTTTTTTTTAAATAAATATTAGTTTATTTCGTCTCCAAAGCTATGCATTCACCGTTACTTTCATATGCAGCAACAAATCATATTTTTTCTCTTTCAATAGTCATTCTCTTCAACTCAATTACACGACAGGGGAAATCATCAAAGGGAAGAACAATACAATGCATTTAAAACGATTAATTTTAATTTCGTGCTTTGGTTGTCATTGGCGAATGTTGTCACATAATTTTTGGATCCTACCTCGTATGATTACTTTTATACGTAAGAATATTTATACTAAATTCAAACCGTAAAACTCACTTGTAGTTTAAGAATTTAAAAAGCCCACCTGTTTTATGAGAGAAGTAATCAATTGAACATGGTTGTAAGTTGAGGTAACCAAACAGATCTCACTAAAGGTGACTATTATAGCCAGGGATCCAATTTCTAACAAAAGAAGTGCAGGATCCCTATAGTCTTCAGAACTTGTTTTAATGCTTAAGTGGCATGAATTCGGTCAAAAATACAAAAATTCGAGTAAAACAAATAAGGAAGTATGGGAGCTCAGCTCCCATAACAATTGGGCGCTGATCAACAGAAAAATATATTTATATAACGAAATACAAAAAGGCGAATTGACTGGGTAATCAGATATTTTGAAAAAAACTGCTGGGTTTTATTCAGAATGGCATAGGAATGATGTGAAAAAAAATTGGACTTCATATTCGAATTCAGTTTTGCGTTATTTTGGTTTTACTACAAAATTTCAAGGTGTACGAACGCTTTTGGGAGCCACTGAATTAGTCATTAATATAATCACCAAAGGCTCTTCTATCTAAAGGCTACACACAGTCTTACAAAAAGACGAATTGACTGGGTCATCAAAAGCGGTTTGATATTGCTATATTATTAAAAGTCAGTAAAATTTTATTTGTTGCTGATAAAGTGCACCATCATTGTAGCTATTAGGAATTAATCCATTAATATGATCAGATTTTCAGTGACTGAAATTATTAGAAATTTTTATTTTACATGCATGCCATGGGCGATAAGGTCACTTTAAAAAAATCATAAAACATTTTATGGGAAAAAATACTGGATGCGGTGTCTATAAACTTGTTAAGCATTATATGGGGTTCAAGTGAGCCAATTTTTAGATTTTTAAAAAATGGGTTTTTTGAGTAAAATCACTTCAAAAATCGCTAATTTTTGAAAATTTTCAAAATTTCAAATTTTATTTCCGAGGCTGTATGCATCCAAGGATTCTAATAAAATATATTATGAAACTATCATATAACGGCTTTAGACTGCCATCTCCGTTTAGTAAAAAAAAAACATTTTTTTCATGGAGAAAAAAAATCATGAAATCGGTAAAAATGCAGTTTTTTCGCGGCAAAAATGAATTTTTTTCTTTATTAAAAAATCTAACTAAACTTTCAAAAATGATGTCTAGAGGATATATGGGTCCTTATTTATTTTTAGAAAAAAGAATTATTCGAATAGGTTAAATACTTTTGAAATAGTGTCCATTTCAAATGGAGTGTTTTGCCGGTTTTTTCCAAAATGGCGGATTTTGTGCAGAATTTTAATAGGCTGTAACTGAAGAAAAAATTTTTTTCTTGCAAAATCCTTTTGGGATATTTCATATGTCGCTTAGTTGTAACTACTGTAATTTTTTCAAAAAAAATCGGTGATGGTCATGTGACAGACCCTGCCTGATCTGAAATGGAATGACTCAGTAGCCAAACGTTAGATGACATGTAGTTTCATGAGAAGAAAATAGTTTAACAAGTCTAAATACATTAAAAAGCTCAGAAAATTGAGTTAACCTGAGAGCGATGTCTTAAGCATTTCTGTTCCTGGGACCGTTACCCTAATTGTTTAAATATGTTTTTTAAAAAGTCATGTTTGGAAGTTTGAATGTTTCAAGTACCGAATACGCACAAGCTTGCTTAGTCACGCATAGCATCTAGAAATCACAGCTCCCCAAACTAGCAAGAGTCAGAAGTCATTTCCCGAAAATTGATTGGTGTGTTCTGCCTCCTTACATCATAAATCGGTTCCTCCGTGCCGCAATTATTATAGAGGGCGCTCGTTCCCCTAGGTGCCCTAAAAGCCCCCGTTTCCTATTTAATTCGTGGAGATCCATTCCGAATGGAGATGGGTTTTTGTGGAGACCACTTTTCCGTTTCGAGTCCCACTGGGTTTTTATGGCTTTACACCAGGAGAGCCTTTAATCCGTTTCCGACCGAGATTGAAATTTGATTATGGTAGCAACAGTCCTTCGTGATTGAATGTTTGGAGTTTTCGTCGCCTTAACCAGGGAATCGAATTAGAAATGATGATTATCAGTTGCATTGCTGTATTGTGCGAGTAGTGTATCCTAATTAGTGCACAGACTTTCAATTTCTTTCCTGTAGTTAAAAAATGGGGATAGTTTCGTAGGGAAACGAGACATAGGTTCAAAACTCACAGTAGAACGTGTATTTCAGATACAGGGCGATTCAAAATTTCCCTTACAGTTTCACATGTATACAAATTAGTAATGGCTTAAATTTAAAAAAAATGTTAACCTAGTAAAAGTACTTTACTCGTGTGACTTGTTAAGTTTAAAAAAAAATACAATTTCCTTTTTAACTGCAATTATTATTATTATTTTTTTTAAAGAAGAATACCTATAACTTGTGGGACACACTTTTGGACATCTGCTATAGAGTTCTTAATTCTATGAATATAGCCTTCGAATCTGTTGATTAAAATTTGTTAAATATCTACTTTGTTTTCCCACAAATTATTTTTCTGTGTTAGTTTCAAAAAGAAACAAATTAGTATGTAATTCCAACGAAAATCATCCATTTTGTCCCACAAGTGACAACTCTATATTTCGTGTAAAAATAATACTTAAAAAATGTAATTAACAGAGATTTATTCTCCTAAGAAACCACACATACACGTGTGATTTCTTAGGCAAAAACATCTTGCTTTTTACAAGCTTTGAAATTAAACGAGCTGATGTGTTGTGGATTACATGACTTCCTTTTGCTACAATTTAATGTCATTTTCCCATTACTGGGAATTTTAATGCGATTCAATAGTTTACTCTATAAATATCACCAAGATGTGGCCCAATTGAAACCAGATTTAAATTTAAAAAAAAATCGCCAAATTTGTCGCGAAGTTGGCGACACAACTGACTGGCGGTAACAAGACATGCGGTATATCACCAAGTGTCCGCTAAATTATAACACCACTTCAGTTTACATCGAAATTAACAATGATTCCCCCCGCCCCCAAAAAGGGGCAAAAGACCCCTTTAGAAACACCCAAATGAAACTAAAAGGGGAGGTGCACAACTAGACCCCATTAGGAGCCTACGTAACAAATTTCAACTTTCTAGGATATACCGTTCTTGAGTTATGCGACATACATACGCACATACACTGCTAAAACTACAGGATGCATTCGGCACTTTTCAGGGGAGAAACGCTTGTTCACCAGCGGCACCCAATACGGAGCCGAAATGGCACCTCTAAATAGGGTGAAAAACAGGCACCTTTTAAAAAATAGACAGCCAGAGTGAAAAAAAGGAACCTTCGGTGAGAGAAGTGGCACCCTTACTACAGATCCTCCCCCCCTCCCCCGTATTGTGTGCGTTTTTGAATGCAGTTGTGTGTGTTTTTTTATTTTTTTATTATTATTTATGACTAGCAAAAATACCCGGCGTTGCCTGGGTCAGTAATAATTATTAGAAAAAATCGTTACTTGCTTTTGTTTTCTGTTTTAAGTGAAAGAATTTAAAACACATCTTTTTGACGTGATTAAAAATCGAGTTTCTTCCTTACCCATAAAACTAAAATCGCAATAAGTATAAAGAACAAAGTAGTATTGATTTAGAAACGAAAGCACTATATTTAAGCATATACAAATTTAAAAAACATGAAATTAATCTTCTCATGTTTAAAAAGATTAATCTGTTGATACTTTTTTTTTTAACATGGAGTCTAAAACCTTCTCTGTATGACTAATGAAGTACGAAGTGATTAAAAAAAAGTAGCTGCGCTCGTAATCCCCTTATACTTGCTTTAGTTATTTCGGGAAATTTCAATCATTGTGGCTCTTGGTGCGATTTTACCGAATTTGCGAAAGTCGTTTCGGGGTACCTTCGATGATGCTCCCCCATTCTTTCCTTACTTTGTAAAACGATATGATATTAATTTTCGTTACAGAGATATCGTCGCCAGATGCTGAGATATTTTTGGTCACCATAAAATGGCGCTAAACAGTTTCATCCGAAATGTTACCAAAATAAGTAATAAAATTTGGTGATTGTTTGAAATTGTGCAAAAAGGAAAATTAATGGAAGTTTTTGTGCTGTTTATGGATTTGCCTAATTTAGTTGCTGGATTATTTAACACAGTAAAAAAAGTCTTTTGAAAATTCTTTGATTGGTGATATTTTGTTTACATGGTGAAAGCTGAGAAACATTATGACGTAGTCTTCGGTTTCAAAAACAGCGAGTTGAAAAAACTGCCAAATGCATCAGCTACGGAAATCTGTCTGCAAAATTTTGGCGATCTGCTGGTTGTTTGGATAATGAGTAAGTGTTCAATCAGCATAAATAATAATAAAAACCATTAATTACATTAAAGTTCCGTTTAAATGGAAAATCATCAGCCAAATCATGTATTATTTGCCAATCTTGTGCAAAAATCTTAAGATTTGACTTGAGAAAAGCCTTGAACAGTCACGAAAAGCAAAGAAAGTCAACAATACAACAATTGTCGCTATCGACAGGGAGTTGAGATGATACACTAAATACTGTATTGAGTTGAGGAAAGCCTTCGAACTTGGATCTAAAAAGCTCATAACTCGTTTTTTATTCTACTTAGAAATTTCGAACAGGTGCCATCTTTAGCAGAAAAATCAGAGCTTTCGATAGACATATAATGTAAATATGTGCAAGTATTTTTTCATCCCAATATTAGAGAATTTATACAAAAATTGTGTTTTATTGCCCCCTAAGGTGGTTTTGCCCCCCATAACGGGACGAAAACTACCCTATGTGTTATTCTGATGCATAAGCTATATTATTGTAAAGTTTCATCAAAATCCGTTCAGTAGTTTTTGCGTGAAAGAGTAACAAACATCCATACATCCATACATCTATACAGACAAACTTTCGCATATATAATATTAGTAAGATACTCTACGTTTTGGACATTTTTTACATTGAACTCGGTACTGGAAATGATTAAAACATGTAACTACAGCATTTGATCATATTTCAGAATTTTCAACATAGTTAAGAAGTGCTCATTGCTTTAATTCATCTGATCGTGCTCTAACTCGGTGTTTCTCAACATCTTTTGACCCACGGGCGCGGTAAAAGCAAATGAAAAACTTTGCGGACCAGTGAAATCTTTATCGTTTTCTTAAAAATTCATAAAATAAATAATATTAATAATAATAACTCTGGGACCGTTAAAAACATGTGAAAAAAAATCAAAGTTCCGATGAGTTTTTTTTTTTATTTAGAAAAAGTAATGTTAAAAATTAATAAAACAATAAATATCTACCCTTTTACTTGGTATCAAGGATGTGTCACAAATACGTTATAATTTAAAGACGAGTAGTTATTTAAATAATGTGAGAAATTATACATTTACTAAAACATGACGCATTCCGAAAATGAAGCATAGCTGTACTTATGGATTGTTTACATGAAGAGCCAAAAAATAATCAGGGATATTACAGTTACGGAAAAACAAAATCGTTTCATAAACGTTAATCAAGAGTAACAAAATGAAATGCACATGAAGTTTTTCGACAGAAAAAAAAAAAAACAAAAGAAATTACTAACGCTATCGAGACATTAACCGCTAACAGGAAATGATTCTAACACTTAAATGAAAGAGCAAAAAAAAAAAAAAAAAAAAAAAAGAGCTAGACTGAGAGATTTTTTTTTCACTAGGTTTCTGTTATAATTTACGAAGCACAAGAATCATTTTTATTAAGGTTCTCACTTGTTTATTATTGATAACCTTATTACAGGTGGGTTTTTTTTTTTTTTTTTTTTTATTAATAAAATTTGCTTATCGAGTACTCAAGAAAATAATGAGATTTTTAGTAGCGTTTTGAATGATGGAAATTTCACGATAGTAACGGTGAACTGAAACTAAAAGACAGTAACGGTAACTGAAAAGCAATAAATGCAACTTTAAACACTTTAACTATGTTTGAAAGCCCTAAAAGCTACAAAGTGATCAAAAGCTGTACTTACTTGTAATTTCGGATAATTAATCCTAGAAAAGTTGTGTTTTAATCCAATAGTGTACTTCATTCAATGTGAAAGACACATAAACGCAATCATCATTTGTCCGCCATATTGAGGTGGTTGAATGTATGTCTTAGGCAAAAGCGCATGCGCAATGAGTCTTTCTGTGATTTAATGCTGTTTCGGCTCCTCTGCTCTATTTCCTGGCTTGTATTGCACCTTCAGGCACCATACTTTCACCTTAGAGGGAATATATTCACTCGTCTGGAACCCCTGGTTCTAACAGTGTACGTACATGCAGACGTCATGAGAAAACTCTTTGTAATTAACTCGGGAATAGTCAAAATGGATATTTCGGGTGTCTTTCAGTCAGAAATCAGAGAAAAAAGTCGAATAAGATAGGGTCATTCGCTGAAAAGATATAACAAAACTAAGTCAAAATGAAACTAAATAGCGGAAAACATCCCCACTCTATACTTTACTTACAAATTATCCAGTGTTGCCACCACAACAGCGGATATTATGTGCTTCAGAAGATCAAAAAAGGTTTTCTGCGTAAATTATAAGTTTGAAGATGGACGTTAGACGAGATTGCTTCCGAAGACAAGAGTGCCATTTTTTTCATACCCTCAAGACACGGCTATGTCTTCTTAATGACGATCATTCTTGATTTTTCGATCCCTACCCTGAAGGATGCTCCAAACAACTGCAATTTGTGCATTGCTACAGCTATCAATACGCAGTTGATAGCTGTAGCAAGGCTGATTTCAGTTGACAAATCATTTCTTTGAATATTTTATATGCAGCCAAATGTTTTTGCGATTTATAAACCTACTACTGATGAGAGAAAATATGTATAATGTCACTGTTTTAATTTCTTTGTAGAAACTTAATTTCATCTTGAACAAATTTCTTGAGATAGATCATCTTCTTGTAACTAAATCTTCTTGAACAATTCATTGAACAAACTTTGATCAAACTAACTCTTCTGATATGCGTTTTCCATAAGATATTTTACGTGGTCTATAAATGATGGATAAAAATCTAAAAGCATTCGCTTTCGACTTTTCTGCCTTTCTAGACCTGCTGCAAAAATACTGTGTAAAAACGTATAACATATGTGTACAGTGGCATATTTGTGAGGTAGAATATTCAACAGGCCGCCTGAACAAGGATTTAAAACTCTTGACCCCTTGGTTGAAAGTCAAACGCTCTACCGACTGAAGTATCTGAACTCTCATTTTTTGCCTACTTTCCCAGTAAAAGTCAGAAAAAGAAGAAAAAAAGCAAGAAAGAAGGCTTCATGCATCTTAAAAATATCGCAAAAAACAAATAAAAGTAAAAAATAAATAAAACAATTAACTAAATATCGAAAAATTAAAAATTGGAAAGTAGGGATGGGGAGAAAGTGTCTGTCGGTCTGTCCTCCGCCCCCCGTAATAACTTGAATAAGTAGCCCAATTCGAACCAACTTTTTTTTTTGTTCGAAAGATCTCGGCAAGGACACCTCATTCCCACATTTCACTTTTTGATTAGAACAATTTTTCGTTCAATTTTGAACATTAAAAAAAATCTTAGCATTAGCGCCTACGGGATATTCAAGACAATTATAAATCCCGCACTTGGGAATTTTTTTTTTTTCAGATCATTGGTTAAAAACTTAGAGTATCAAGCATTCGATGATCATTTGAAAAGACGCCGGATTTGGCTGTGTTCACTGTTTGTGAACCTGTTCATGGAAGAACCGGCGACAATTTCCGTAACTCTGCTTTACACGCATCCCCCTTCCGACCCCCTTCAATAATGTCGTCCGTTCATAGTCAAGATTTTTTTTTATTTCAGAGACACAATGTAGCACTTTTATCTGACTAACATCGTAACTTAAATGATACAGAGTAGCCATTACTGAAGCTATCTTTCAGTCATGGTCGATGGAGCACAAAGCCTGTGAAGGGAGGAGGTTCTTTGTATAAATTATATTCGAATCCGCCTACCTAGTTTCTTTTCATCGCAGACGGTGTGTTCACGGATATCGTGTTAAAACCACTTCCTTTGACCAATCCTGCAAGTTGATTTTTAATTTGTACTTGTAGGCACTAATGATTAGTGAAAGGAGTATGGTTCGAAGAAAGGCGAGTGAGCGTTTGAAAATGTTTGGAAGAAGAATTCGTCTTAGCACTTGTGCAGAATATAAATACTTGTAACTACAAAAAAAAAAGTGTTGAGACAGTGACGTTAGATGTTACCTTTTACAGGGGTGCCCCCCTAAGAGCAAGGGCGCACCCGCCCCCTAAATGTCGCGAAGACCCCCTCCCCCCAAAAGCAAGATCCTCCAAAAAAGTGAAAAATACCCCTCAAAACATCCACCACTAAAAATTTCAATGCCGCAGTCTGCGCTATCACCCCCCCCCCCAGGTGAGCACCCCTGCCTGTTAGCATCCCTATTGATGTGGCTAGATCGTGGTCGACTGTTATCTTCAGGTATCCCCAGAGCCAATAGTCATAACGGAGTGAGATCTGTGGTTGTGGGAGGTCAAGTATGACGAAAGTAGCAATTCAGAAAAAGATTACCACTAAACGAACTGCGTAAGTGATTTTTCACACGCCGAGTTGTATAAGGAAAAGCGCCATCCTACATAAAAAATCTCGCAGATATTTTTTTTTCCCCGTGGTGACAATAAAATCCAATGCCATTTCAAGCATGTGCGTCATTTTAAATCCATTTACATACGTTGTTCTGGGTATCATTAATTTTTCAAATATATACTCGCATTTTCTGATCATCCGGTACTTACATAGCTTATCAGGAACCCAACCCTGGTATCGGTTTACTAAGATTCATTTTCACAAATATCAAAAATTTTATCATGATTCAATGGATATCTCGCTAAATATCGCCAATAGTACTAAATTGAAATTGAAAAGAGATTCAAAAAATAATTTTTGTCATCAAATTTATCGCCAACTCGCACCCAATATCACCAAGTTGGTGACTAACTTGGTGGCCAAAATAGTATAAAAAAGTAACCCTATTGGAACATACAAAAAAGCAACCAAAATGGTTGGTGCATTGCACAGCTAGACCCAACTCAATCTAGTCACAAAATTTCAACCTTCTTCGGAATGCAGTTTTTGAATGATAATAATTAACTTATAATTAATTTTTGAATGAGTTGGTAATCATTAATTTTAAAGGAAAAAATAATTAACTTAAGGATGGACGAATTGGATATTAGGGCTAGTACATACGTTTTTTGGTATAATCCACGCGGGCCTAGGAAACAAGTCAACATTAATTCGGGGGTGAGTAAAATGGAAATTTAGGCCGAAATTTGAGTGAAATTTATTAGCGATTACTATACTTTCCTTACTACACAAAAAGAAGTAAATAAAAAAAAATTCATAACAAACCCAATACATGTTTCAGTGGCTAGAGATATTCTGCCTTTTGTTCAGTAAAACTTTTGTCGAGTATGGTAACATAAATGAGAAAAGAAACTGTATAGAAACAGAGATCCTACATGAGCACGGACTGGTAGTAACTTCGTGCTGGTTATGCAAGTTTTAAGCAAACAAATGTCCCGACGAGAAAGTGTTTTCAAAATGTGTGTGTGTTTTTTGTTTTCTTTTCTTGTATGAACATTGATGGAAAAAACTGAAATGAATATGTTTAGATTCGTGTTTTAGTAACATTGATTCCTAATTTTCCTCATTTACACCCCCTCCCCACACCAAACTAAAAAATACGAAAAAAAAAAAAAATTTTACAAGTTTCCTTTCAAGACATTTAAATACGAGATTTTACCAGGGTATGTGTAAGTTTTAGGTTACTTCCCTCCCCGCACTCCCAGGAGACCCCAGAATTTAGGGTACCTAATTTCGGTTTGCTTTCTTTAAAAAAAATATTAAGAAGAAGAAAAACATATTTTTACATAAAACTAGTAGAAAGCCGTATTAGTTTTTTAAAACTTTTTTTCTGTTTTTTTAAGTCACTTTTAAAAAAACTGTATTTAGTCGACAGTTTAGTTGCAACTGCCTAACAAAATAATCATAACGTAAAACTGTGTTAATAGATAGGCTTTATATACTACACATAGAAACAAAAAATATCCTAAAACAATCTATCGTGTTGTGGAAGGAGTGCATGACTCCAAGCTTAGCAACTTTCCATGAATTGATCGTGCCCTGATTTTAATTATTCATTAGTATCTGGATCTCTGTCTGGATACCGATCCAGATCTCTGTCGGGATATCTGTCTGGATCTCTGTGACGCGCATAGCGCCTAAACCGTACTGTCGATTTTCATGAAATTTGGTACAAAATTAGGTTGTAGCACGAGGATGTGCACCTCGAAGCGATTTTACGAAAATTCGATTTGTTCTTTTTCTATTCCAATTTTAAGAACATTTTACCGAGCAAATTATCCTAACGTGGACAAAGACAAGTAAATTACCAAATTGTCATAACGTGGAACCGTAACATGGGTGAGCAAATGAACATAGCAAATGGGCGAGACATTCATCATCCATTATTTGTAAATAAGGAATTGCAATACCGAACACAATATGCAATACAGGTATTCGGTATTTTTTAAACGTAATACCGGTATTGATACCGGTATTCGGAATTTCTCAATAAATGATCAAAAGAATATCGTCTCTTCGCCATTTCATAATTTTGTGCAAAAAGTTCATTATTTAAGAAAATTTATTGTGAACAAATATAAAATGAAGTAACAAATATTATAATATGAAATCAATGAAAATTAAAAAAACAGAACGCATATATTGAATTGCCACTAAACTTGGAACTCGTTTTAGTGTACCGATTTTCTGCAGTTGAAAATAACCTTTCTGAAATCCTACTGGTCGGTGGTACTGTTAATAATGTGTATGTTTCTTTTCTAGTGCGAGCAATTTTATTTTATTTATTTATTTATTTATATTTTGAACTCAGTTGAAAATTCTCTTCGAGAGACAATTCTTTTCGAATATCAACATCCTCATCAACGCTTTAATGTTTGCGTTGTATAAGCAATTTAGTTTGAAATTTAAGATAACTAAACTTGATCTTTTTTTGTTAGTTTCTCTTTATTGCTTTCGTTTTTATTTTCTTTGTAAAATTCTAAACAATTATGTGTCTGAAACAGAGGCGCCGACTTGCAAAAATTATTGGTGGGGGGGGGGGGGGCGGACATCACCGGGTTTTTAGGGGGTAATGTAATTTCTTGGAGGTCCCTCCACCCCAAATAAAAGTCGGATTTTTGTACCTTGAAAATGCCTTACTTTCTGGTGTGTATAATTTTAGCAAACAAATAGTATGTGACATGGCGTTTTCGAAGTAAAACAATCTAAAAATTGGTTTACAAATTTTCTAGTTTAACTAAATCATGTCACTTGTCTTAGTGAGAGATGTTTTTGTTCTATTTTTATGGGGAGCCGTGCAGTACCGTAGCTATAGGCATTGATATAAGGTAGGACACTTGACTTGAATGGAAGGACACTCCTAGAGACGCTGAATTAAAAAGAAAATGGGGGGAGGGCGCAAATAGGGGGGGTCTTGCCGAGGGAAATTTTCTAAATTTGAAATGAAAATAGTGAGTTTTAAAATTTTTTCTAAGCATTTTAAAGTCATGTAATCAACATTAGAACCCCGAAAACTCGACAAGCCCGACAAAATTTTTTTGGCTTTGAAAAAAGGAAAAAATAAATACAAACGCATGCTTTTTAAGACCAGTTGTTTTTTCATTAGTGATATCGGCTAACATATTCATGTGTAAACGCAGTCTCTCAATGTGTAGGTCATTTTTGAAAAACTCAGTTTGATTTTTCATAATTTGTTCCACCTCTCTTTAATAAAAGCAAGCACTTTTATTCAACTGCAATAACCTGTGTGAGTCCAGTTGATGTAAATCGCCCAATAATGCAAGATTGCACCATTTCACAAACCTCAATGTAAAGTGCCTTACTCCCTTTGGGATTTTGAAAGTGTGCGGTGAGCTCGTTGTTTTCATACTTCTTTGGTATATACGTCGATTCCGAGGAAGCGAAGGATCATCATTTTGTGAAGGTTTTTCTTTTAAACATAATTCCCAAAAGTATTCAAAACTATCACACCTCCTATTTAATATACAAATCAAACCCTCATATTTTTTCCAGATCAGCAACACTTAGATGAGCGCGCCGCAGCGCTGCCCACCGGCAACAGACTTGACCCGTAAGTTCGCGCACTGGGACAAATTCTAAGTGTGCTTGCAGCACCGTAACACCATCATTATTCACACCACTCGTTTTCAGTTAACCTGCTTACTATCATAATAATTATTTGTTTTAACTTCTTACTGAATGTATATTTTACAAGGTAAACTATCTTCAAACAAGGAAAATAAAAGATAAATTTACGAGCTTAGAAAGAATAATATAACTAATAGTTTTCTTGATCTATTGGGGGGGGGGGGCTCTTCCCCCTCAAAAATATTTTTTAGGGGACTCAGGCCCCATGGACTCGGCGCCACTGGTCTGAAAATATGTTCCAGTTGATTTTGCCTTTTCTCTATGTAAATTGTTAAGGTACTAAAAATTGCTAAGTGTTTATCTCGCCAAGTATACAGCTAAATAGCGAGAAAGAACAGCACTCCAATACACCTCTGACGTTTGTTACATTAAAAAGGAAAGGTTTTTCTTCCAATTCAGTATAGTTAGGTGAAATATTAAATATATATATATTTAATATTTCACCTATATATATATTAGGGTGGTCCTTATTTTTGAAGATGTAGATATTTTATGCGACGCCCCCTCAATTTGTTCCATTGTACAAATAAACGATCCTTGCAAAATTTAAAGTCAATCTATGAATATTAACACGTGCCCCTAGGGCCCCCTTTTTTGAGTTTCGAAGAAAAAAATGCGGATTTTCTCATTTTTGTGTAAAAATATTCTAACGTTTTATATTTAAAGTAATTTTGAACCTCAATAGGTGCTGCTACTTCCAGATCGACCATTCCCTCACTTTCATTTTGTAAAATTTAACATGTTACAGAGAATAAAATGTGCACCAATGGCCTTGGGTCAAGCGTACCGCTCTTCTGCGCTTGTTCGAACTAAACGGCACGGGAACGTTTCTTCTCATCAAGATGGACACAAGGGATTCTACAGTCCATTAATGAATGACCTAGGCCATTAATGAACGATCTTTGACAACAACAAATTGCCTCCTCCTGGCTTTGGGGGTGTTGATTTACAAAATTCCCTGTGCATGTAATAGGTGTGTCAAATAGAGTCGCAAGATTTAAATGCTATTAATATAAATAATTGCAATTATATTTTAATTCGCTGTTCTTTAGTTATAAACATACTATAAACATACCTAAATGCTTATGCAAGTTTTAATTTTTAAAATATAAATTTCGAAAAATCCTCGATTACTGCTAACATAAAAATATACTGTATTTTCCATAGCTAAAATATAAATTTAAAAATAAATTTCCAGATCGGAACAATGTAGAAATCTATACTTTAAATCAATTTTCTTCTATTTCAATACATAGTCTTTTATTATCATCAAATTCTTGCGATTCACAAGATTTAGAAACGAAAGGGGTATCTATCCTAACGTGTTGAAATTTTGTTTTCTACAGCTGGTCTACCACAATGCAAAAAAGCTTGACAACTATTGATATCTGCTCGCCTTTCATTACTGTTAGACAAATACCATATTAGGGATAAAGATGTTGTTCATTTATTTACAGCCTATGTAGATGCAGTAAATTTAAATCCAAATGACCTAGTGATCAATCGTACATTCCTTAAGAGAGCAAAAGAAAATCTTCGAGAGGTAAAATTAAATTTCATGAATTTAAATTTAGATTTTGTAGTTATTCACTGGGATACAAAGGTACATCCAGATGTAACTGGAAAAAGAACGCCGACAGGATTAGAGTGATAGCTTCCTGTCCTAATATTGAACAGCTACTCGGAATTCCTTAGATACTTCTTCAGTTGTATATGATATTTTAGATGATAGTTCTTTATTGCTAACTGTTCTAGCTGTAGTGTTTGATACAACGACTTGCAATACCAACCGTAAAATTGTGCATGCAATTTTTTAGAGCAAAAACTGAACGGTGATATATTACATTTGGATTTTCATCATCATGCACTTGAAATCGTACTGCAGAGTGTGTACTTAAAGAAGTTCTTGCCTTTCTTAGTTCTAGATCAGATATTCAATTATTTAAGCGCTTCAAAATTTTGTGGAAAGATCTCCATCATTCAGAACTTATAACATTTCAATCAAGTACACATACCACTTAAATTTTAAAAGACGAAGTGGATGACATATTATTGTTCGTAAAAAGCGGAATTGAGAAAGATTACAGATAATTCTCATAACTTGTAATAATATTTCCTGGTAAATTTCCTCCTACAGGAATATGTTTTCGGCAATCTGGAGCTTATTCCTGAGCTACATGGGTGGCAAAAGGAATTTTTGTTTTAAACTTTTTATATTTAGGAAACAATTTAAATTGACCTTACATGAAAAGAAAGCCCTTCAATGCTTTCTTGCAAAGCTGTTTTACAATTAAATGCTGTATGAATATATGGTCTTTCGCAGTAACCCAATCGAGGCTCCTTTGAATAATATAATATGTCTGAAAAACTAGCAGCGTACAAAATGACGACAAAAATGCAGCAGAAACAGTGATTGGAAAATTCAAAAATCACTTATGGTATTTAGAGGATAAACTAGCAGCTTTGTCCGTATTGGATGAAGGAATTAACTTTGAAGATAGGAAAAGACTAGTCCAAAAAATGCTTGTGATAAGGAAGACGTGTCTGATGACTGTTTAACAAATTTCAGATAACAGTAGATGATTTAGAATACTTTCTTAGTAAAGATCTTCCTCTTTATAGAATCAATTACGAGTCAATAAAATTGTTTGATAAGTTGCAAATACTAAAAGATTTTTTCCTATGTGATCCTGATTCACGGCAAAATGTTTAAGCTATTTAAAGGGAAGAGATATTGCTAAAATACTGAAAATTGTGAACGATACAATTGAAAGAGGAGCACAATTAATCGAAGAATTTCACAACTAATTTACCAAATATGAGTCACAAAGCCATTTATTTATTTAACAGACCGTCCAAGACTAGCGGAAAAAAAATACACACTATCGAGGTATACATTGAGAAAAGCGTACGATTAAGGAAAGTTTCTAAAGCATTATTTCATTCTTATTCAACGTAAAATCTTTAGATGATATAAAGCAATTAAAAAGATTAATTTTAGTGCTACCTCACTGTAAAAATATTTTGCAAACCTAGGAGAAACGATGTACTGGGTCTGAAGTGAAAACTCGGAAGATTTGTGAGAAAATTATCAAAAGTGTTAAAGTTCAACGGCCTAGGGGCACGTGTTATTATTGACCGATCGAGTTCAAATTTTGCACACGTTACTTTTTATTATAGTGTCACAAAACTAGGGGGCGTCACTTGTTGAATTCCGAATTTTTTCCCCCATATAAATAAGGACCACCCTAATATATATATATATATATATATATATATATATATATATATATATATATATATATATAATATGTCATAAAATATTTTTGCAACTGACGGTTGGAATATATGATTCATAGCATAAATACATTTGTAATTACTTTTGAAATTAGCTTTTACAAAAGGGTTAGTGAGCAATCAAGGATATTTAAAAATAGAAACATGGTGCACATAAAGGCACGAAAAACATAAACTATCGTTCTAGATCGAAATACATTTATAGAATTTATTTCGGTCTTGTCTCTTAAAATCTTGAACGCAATGCATGGAAAAATGGCATAAAAAATATATTAAATTAATAATTTAATGGCCTGAAATGTGATTTAACAATTTTTGAGATTCAAAATGCTTCGTAAAAATAATTATCAATTTTTGTAGCATATTTTTAAGAGTAGATAGATTGAAGTGAAATTTACACGCTTACATCAAAAATGTCCTTAAATCTACAGAATCCGAAAGAATATCATGTATTTATAACGATTTAATTAAACAGCAGTACGAGAAAAATCACTTAAAACAGAAATCTCCGCCGAGAAACTACCATTAATATCTTTGAGGTCCCACCAGGGGGGTCAAAAGACGAGGGCGAGACCCTTTTAAAGTGCTACTCTACTTGAATGTCACAAAAAGCGTAAATTAGCGCCCGTGATGGATGGCTTAACGTCGCTGGCAAAATGGTTTTAATTGAAACCTTAAGTGAGATGGATGACCAACTCCATGGGAAATGCACTCCATTTATATGCATCGCGAGCGTCACGGTTTTAGTTAGGAAGACATGATGTGATTATGGGTAAAGAAGTTGAAAGTTGTAAGCAAACGATACATAAATCATTTCTTTTTAAAGTTATAGAATAATAAAACGTACGTTTTATTATTTTTTTCGTTATTTTTATTATTATTATTTTTACTTCCTTTTACAAAAAAAGGAAGTATTGTATTCGGGAAAATATTTTCATTCAAAAATCGGCTTTAATTTCCATTTTGCTCACCCCAAAATGAATGTTGAGTTTTTTTTTTCGACCCGACCACATACACGTATGTACCTAAGAACGTATAGACGCCCGAAATATCAATTTTGAAGTTTCCCGAATTTATTACAAAGAGTTTTCTCGTGACGTATGTATGTGCGTATGTGCCTATGTATGTATGTATGTATGTATGTCGCATAGCTCAAGAAAGGTATGTCCTAGAAAGTTGAAATTTGGTACGTAGACTTCTAGTGGGGTCTAGTTGTGCACCCCTCTTTTTGGTTGCATTCGGGAGTTTCTAAAGGGGTCTTTTGCACCTTTTTGAGGGGAAATCCTTGTTAATTTCGATGCATTGGCGATGTTATTTTCGATGCATTATAATTTGGCGGACACTTGGCGATATATCGCCAGTCTTTTGGTCACCAAGTTTTGTCGCCAACTTGGTGACAAATTTGGCGATTTTTTTAAAATCTGGTTTCAATGTGGCCATTGTTGGTGATATTTAGAGAGTAAGAGAGAGAATCACATTAAAATTGGAATAATAGGGAAATAACATTAAATTGGTGTAAAAGGAAGTCATGTGAGCTCGTTTTTCCATCATTCCCTTTAAAGTAGCATCCAAATTTGTTTCAAGAAAGCATGACATGATAGAAGTTTTTCTCCGCAATTTTTAATGAAATCAGCACCAAAAAATACATTAACTTTAGCTATTACTTCTCTTGTATTTTTTTTCATCGCAGGCCTGTGTAATTTGCCTGGTTTCTAAAAATTATCCCTGGTTACTAAGATTTTAGTATTTTCAGTCTCTTAACGTTCATTTTGAAGCAACATTGAGTTCAACTTATTTTCCCTCAAGTACAGTCTGCACGCCTGTACTTTATTATAATTATTATTAAAACATTGTTTTTTCTTTTTTACATTTTTACAGGGCAAAGGGGGGGGGGCACATGTGAACATAGTATGTTTCACTAAGATAAATTCAAGCAAAAAAATCTTGAACAATTCTCTAGCAATCGTAGTACCCGTTCTACCTCTAAGCAGGGGCTTGCACCGGGGGCGGGGCGGGGGGGGGGGAGAAGGGACACCCGGGCCTGAGCCTGAAGGGGCCCAATATTTGTACTACTAAGGGTGAAATATAGGGGTAAACAATATGGAGTGGGGAGGCCGGAAAAGTCATTTGTGACGGGCCCCAAATTTTCTGTGCACGCCCCTGCCTCTAGGCCACACCTTTAGAGCAATTAGCCATTTTATATTTTTGTGGCGGCAACTTCTTTGTTTTAGCAGATGTTTTATGTAATTTTGTCAGTCTTCTTTTCGCGAAAACATATCTTAAACAATATAATATTAGTGATTGCAAACCATTATATTCAACCAGAACATTCAAGTGAATTTGATTTATTTTTTGCTTTTGTTTTATTAAACTAAGATTTCTTTATTTTTAAAAGTTAGTTCTAAGGTAGATAGTAGATGATTCAACACATATGAACAGTTCCCATATTAATAATAGTGTAGGATATTAAACTAAGTGTAAAAAAATGCCTACATTTATAATTATTATTCTTCTATGATCAGTTTAAAATTATTGTTTATTATTTGTTCTTTTTTCAAACATTTATTTATTTACTTTTATCTATTTTATTTTAAAAATTTATTATGTATATAATTTTTCAAATTAAATAGTTAGTCAAAAGTTAAGTGTTATAAAACAGCTACAGGAAATAAAAAGATGCAAAATATGTATTTTCATTTTGATAAAAAAAACTGAAGTTAAAATCCTTTTAAAATACATTATCAAACTCTGTATGAAGCTCTTAGAAGCAGTATGTAATGAAAATATTCTTTATGTTGTGAAATATTCTTTATACTGTTGTAAGCTTATATGATTTTTTTCTTGTTAATCCAGTGATCAGTGCTACAAAATTTTAAAATTTGACACTGAACAGATTTATAGTTATGTTTGGAAAAAATATTTCCTTAATAACACAATTACTGCACAATTTATACTGACACAGTATAGGTTGCAAACCCTTCAATCTAATTTACAGTGCTGGTAAAAAAAATTGCATCACCATAGCTGCCAACATATCAACTTTAAAAATCTTACAATGTATGTCGTGGGTGCATTTGTACACTTTTTTAACCAATACACAGCAAACCGATAAAGCTAAAAGCATTATATTTTCAAATCTTTACTTGTAATTAATCAGCACAGAAAAAAAAAAAAAGAAACTGGATTTACAAAAGAGAAACATAGGATTACAACAAGCAGTTAGTTTCAAAAAGGCAGGCCTGTGCATTTAAAAAATTAAGAATACAAGTGTGCACTTTTAAAATATTATCTAATATTTTTTTGTAAGATGCATCATTTAATATTAATCTTTAAAAATATTCTTTTGGAAGAAACTAATCACTTGCTGTATTATCTTACTTTTACTTTCGTAAATTAATGCAGTCAGCTGCTTTTCCTGAAACTACTTTAACTGGAACATAAGCTTTCTTAAGTTGCTGACATAGCAACATCCAAAAATGTTATTTCAATAACTTATTCAAAACAATTTTTTTTTTGTAAGTTCTTAATGATTAAAATGTTATCCAGGTTATTATCAAACAGAGAACTGCACAGCTCTGTCCTTTCCTTTCTAATACAACTGAATATTCTTTTGCACTTCGCATTGCTGTGAGGTATGGCTAGAATGGAAAGCGTAGAAAAGGAAAGCCTTTCATACTTCAATGAACCATTGACATCAACTAATTTCTTCAAAGCAGCCTATTTTTTATCCATCTTCTCCCTTTTTAGCACAACATCGGGCAAATCATCTATTTGTGCAGAGCAAAATTCACTTTGCAGCTTATCTTAGGCTCTTCATCTGCAGTTTCTCTATTCTCCCGAAGCAACATAACAGGAAACTCATAAAAAAAAGCAATACCAGGGATCTAAAACCTAATTACAACTACCTTACAATTATGTCATAAGATCTTACAAACTTACAATGTCTCCGAAAATCTTACAATGTAAAGCTAAATCTTATAAGTTGGCAGCTATGCATCACCCTCGCATTTTCACAACAATGGGATTATATGAGAAGTTTTGGTCGACCGATTAATGATGAATGTATGTGAAATTCTGCAAAACTTATGAAATAAATATTTAACAGCAGGAATCCGAGAATTGCTTACGTAGATCGGGGCTGTTTCCGGGCCAAGGCAAGCTGCTGACCCCGTGCTCATTTTTCCATTTCTGAACCTGCGTGTGAGTTTAGAGAAAAAAAATTACTTAACCCCATATCAATTTAAGTCTAATGGCCGGATAAAGGTTTTTAAATTGTTATTTACCAGTTTTGCCCAATGGCACGAAGCAGAATCCTCCTGGAAAATGACGTTTGGAACTGAAGTAAAGTAGGAAGCAATTTCTCCTCCAAAATGCCAATATACACGCGAGCGTTTACTGTTCCTTGCACAAAGTGAAGCCCACCAACTCCTTGATCAGAAATACATCCCCAAATTGTCTGAGATACGGGGGATGCTTGACCGTGTGTTGAATGCAGTTTGGATGATATTCCTCTCCTTTGCGGCGCGGGTGATGCATTTTTTTTTACCACCACTGTATATATACGTGTATATGTTTCATATTAAACAGTTATTCCTTTAAATATGATGTTTGAACTACATTTTTAATCGTGTTCGTATGTGCCATCTATAGAGGCACATGTGAACAATTGAAGACATTTAAAAAAAAATGCCTTTAAGTAAAAAACTAATTTATAAAAAAATTTCAAAAAAAAAAATGACGCAAATGAAAGAAGATTCATCACGGTCTTCTCTGATAAATTGATAATATATTGTAAAAATAAGAAAATGATAAAAATTGTTAACTTGTTCCCCCTTTCCCCTAAATGTAGTTAATTTTGTATATATATGACTTAGTTAGTATTTTATTCAAAATTCTTTCAAACTACCTTTGACATGCATTTATTATATTTTCAATTGACTGTCATCATTATATTTTATAGGGGAAATACTGCGTGGTTTAAATTTAAGCATCTCAGTACCTTCTGTACGTCAGAGCCAGACTGACGTATGTCCAAAAATTGCGATTTTCCGTTTATCAGTGCATCGCATGTAGAATCCTATTCCGCATCGAGCCATAAGAACGTAGTTGTTAAAAGAAGTCCTTTGTACCGTATTACCCCGCATTATTCGGCATGCCGGAAAAAGCGAGATTGACGAGCATGTCGGGAAATTCGAATTTTCCGGCATGCCGGATAATTTGAGGTTTATTTTGCAACAAAACAAAAGTAAATTTCCACATACAGTTCCAATCAGAAAGCAAACCACTGTAAGGGAAAAAATAAATAAACCCTAAAAATAATCTTTTTTCACAAAAAAAAAAAAAAAAAAAAAAATGTGTATTGCATATAAGATGTGCTTGGTTATTTATGGCAGATCATTATTAATGGATTTAATCATATGCCAATAAAGTAATCAATTCAGAAGCAAACATCGTTACTGCGATTTGTTCACAATTTTTTTTAAATAAATTATTTTAGGTTTCTTTTAGAGAGTAAGTTTAATTTTTATTTATTGAAGAGCTATGGCAAATTCTTAAGCACTGGTTTAGGGGCTGTAACTTACTGCTTAAACGTTTGCTTACTTAGTTTCAATTTAATTTTTATAAAATTATGCGTTATTAAGCAATATTTTTCTTGTTAAAATAATAAATGACATTGTTAGTAAATATTTGTACAAAATTAAACTGTTTACTAATACTAATATAAGCCATATTTTGAACTTATATTCATTTTTAAGCTGAACATGCATTTTTTAAAGCATTAATTATTTTTTTCCTAACCTCGATTTTTCCGGCATGCCGGAAAGGATCAGGGAAGTGTTATTGAAAAACTGGTGACCGCCGAATTTTGCGGCATGCCGGATAATGCGGGGTAATACGATTATTATTTATCAGCGTTAAAAGAGCGCACGTCTCATATTTTGCATGGGCCAAATAACTGTTTCTCCTCTCTCCCGTAAAGTCGCGATTATGTGACTTGCGTTGCTCTGACTCTGAGTGTTTGTTTTCCAACCCTTTAGTATAATTTCCTTGAGGAGTTCGCTAAAATTCTAAAAGCTTAGCATTGCAAGTAATTTTTATAATTTTGATTAAAAACGCATTTAGTTCTTTTCATTGGACTCCAAAGTGTGTATAAATTTCTTTAAAATAAGAAAACGTACAAGCAACGATAAAATTAAAAATTAAAAAAAAAAAAAATCCCGACTGAGTGGCAACTGTAGAATCAAGACGGAAAATTGAAAATCCTTTTAAAAGCCTCACATTATTAAAAATCAATGTCAAGTATTTTATTTGCTATTGAATAGAAACTAGCAACAGATAAAAATTTTAAATCATTGCTTTTAATCATTTCCTTGCCGGCCAACAATAAATTCGGTTATCAATCGCGTGAATAAAGGTTTAGCGCTTATTAAAATCTACTTTAAAAAAACGTTATATTTCAAATTCTTTGAAACATGGGAATTCCAAAAACATTCTATCAGATGCGGAAAAAAATCTCTTTATTTTTGTATTACATTTTAAACTATGTTTTCACTGCAAAAATCGCGAAAAACCTTTTAAAGGTTTTTAATTAATATCTTCGTTAATTAATGTCATTCAAAGATGCAACTACTCTTGATCAACTCTCCTTTAGAACAAATTTTTGTTTTCAAAATCGGTCCATCCGTTTAGGCGCTAAAGTGCAACAGACCGATACACAGATACACAGACACGTCAATCTTATAACCCCCTTCCTTTGTGTCGGCGGTTAAAAATAAACGACTCTGCTGAGCCTAGTTCTAAGTATTCAAACTTTGAATGACATTATATTGAGTAGTGGACATGGGGTGTCAATATATGGGTAGCAATAAAATTTTATAATGCTGTTTCCTGCTTTATTTGAATGTTATTTAACTGTTTACAGAGTTAACTTCTACTATAGCCTCTAAAACATTTTAGAACCAATGTTTTCAATAGTTGACAGGGGATGTCAACTATCTTAATTACAATGAGTCAACTACTGAATTCTCTGTTAATCTTCTGTTATTCAGATGCTTCCAACAAAAGGAAATTCTAGAAAGTATGAAACCTACCATGGAAGCGTCAGTAGAAAAAGTGCGGTTGGAAAAAACTCCCTATAAAATTGCATTAAAAAAAAAAAAAAAAACTAACGTTCCAAGCATCAGTAAGAAGTAGTACATGGTTAAAGGAAAACACCAAATCGACTCTAGTCTTAATCAGTGTTGCCAGATGGTCAAATCCGGATTTCCCCAATTCCCTTCCAACTTTTCATCAAAAAGCGATGTTTTCTATCAAAATTCCCTAAATTCAAAAATTATTTTTACACTAATATTTTCATAAAATGAATCGACTTCCTCTAATATTTTTGTCTCTTAAAAAAAAAATTGTTTTTCCCCAAATAGCCAAATTTTTTAATAAAATTCCCCAACTTTTTTTTCTTCCCATTTTCGCTTTTTTTTTTTTGTCTTTGTTTTTATCTTTCTTTATCTTTACTAAAGATAAAGCTGAAAGTCTCTCTGTCTGGGTATCTCTCTGTCTGTCAGGATCTCTGTGACGCGCCTAGACCGTTCGGCCGATTTTATGAAATTTGGCACAAAGTTAGTTTGTAGCATGGTAGTGTGCACCTCGAAGCGATTTTTCGAAAATTCGATATTGTTCTTTTTCTATTCCAATTTTAACAACATTTTCCGAGCAAAATTACCATAAGATGGACGAGTAAATAACCAAGCTATCATAACGTGGAACCGTTACGTGAGCAAGCCAATTGGCGAGAAGTTCATCATGCATTTATTGTAGATATACATGGGAACCAAAAGACCTTTTAATTTTCTACTACGGGTAAAGATGTGCGGGTGCCACTAGTCATAAATACAAGCGCCTGACCGAAAGATAAGAAATAGCCAAATGTTTTTTTTTCTACTTGCATTGACTACTCTGCTTCTCTATGTACATTTAAACTACAATTTTTGTATATATTTATCCAAGAACATTCTTCATCACACTTATTTTTACCTGTTTCACGTATCAACTAGTTACTCACGCAGAACATTAATGCGAATTCCGTAGCATAATATTCCACATAATGCGAAATGCGAATTCCATAAAGTTGCGCAAAGCTAAACTAACGCTGTTTGATACAAACAATGTAACTACTACTTCTTGACGCGGATCTAAATACGAAAAAAATTCTTTTTTCCCCAGGTTTTCCTCAAGGAAAAAATATTTCCCCAAAAAATTTCCCTCAAAACCCATTTCCCCAAAATTTCCCCAGAGAGCACCAGATTTCCCCAAAATGGTTAAATTTCCCCTAATCTGGCAACACTGGTCTTAATCAGAGTACATTTCTGAAGGTAAGCTCAATACATTTTGTTACACCGATAGAAATATGGAGTTGAAGGTATAAAAGATATGGCAGTCTTTGTGAACTGTGGCAAAACACGAAATTGGTATGGATCGTTCTTCAAAAAGTGTAACTTTTCTGTCACACGCCTTTTACTGTAAAAACTTTAAGGAACAATTCATTTAATAATGAGTTTGAATTTCATCAAAAATATATCTATTTAAACCTGCCAACATTTTTTTAATAATAATTTTATTTTAGTATATTTTCGGTTCACAACATGTGAATTCCCACCTCCGTGGCATGTCACACACCTTGTGCGACTGTTTATGTTGCTTATTAACTTGTTTAATTAAAATTATATACTTATTTATTTATTATTCCTTTCACATGTGTCTCAAATACTAATTGTTTAAGTGCATTTAATTTTTTAAAAATGTGTTTTAGTTCGTTTTAGTGGGACAAGGAATCCTGTCACACAATAAATTCTCCCCTCCGTTACTTAAACACAAAATGCCATTCCTTATTAACACGTGGCAGTTATGACATCAAATTTTATTTTCCATGCTGCAAGGGAGCCCCCTTGTTTATTTTTAGCCATATTTGAAGTTGTGAGATTTTTGTCGAAAAACAAGAGGATACATAGATTTTGCTTTGAAAACTTTGTGTGGTTATTCTAACTTCTCACTTCCGTAAGATTGAATTTCAAGGTTGTAAATTAATGCAAAAAAAAAAAAAAAAGTGAGCATATTTTAATATGCTTAATATGTGCAGATTGTAGCAACGAAGAAAAAAAAATTCCGTGAAAAATGTATCTATTAGGCCCATATTGATGGAACATTCCTCACCTCCGTGACAGACCTTATCAATGTCATTATTTCTGAGGTGAAAATAAATGATGGAGGGGAAATACATCAATATTAGGCATTATACCAAAATTGTAAATTGCCTGCATATCCTCAAATTTACTAAATATTATTTTTTAACATACATTTGAAACGACTAATTAAGACGTATTTTAATTAAGATAGCTTAATATTATATTCCCACTAATCATTAAAATAGCTGATTGTTTGCACAGATAACAAAATAACTACTTTGATATTAAACTGGCCTCGATTTTTAAATATCAAAAGTTTTTTTCTTTTTTTTAAAATTTCCGTGAGCAAGACATTTTTTATTTATGAGTAAAATAATTGAAACTTAGTGGCCATTCATTACGTAAGGATGATTTTGGCAAATTTTGACCCCCCCCTCCCCCCACCTAAGGGTACGTAAGATTTTTCAAACCCCTTCCCCCTATTCTTACGTAAGATTCCATTTCGTTCCTCAAATAATAAAATAACGAATCTTACATCACTGGAATCGAAATCAAATTCAATATTAATTAAATTAAACCTTTCGTATAAAGTAATATTTACTAAAAGGTTAGAATCTAGACTGACTGTTTTTTCGACATTTTTTTGTACATGGTGATGTACTAATAAAAAATAAAACTTGCTATACACAGTGCGATTCTTTTATTATATTTCACACTATTCATTCTTTGAAAAACAAATAAAAAACAGCTCATTCTATAACGTTTTTTACCTCCCAGACGCAAATGAGATGTAATATCTGTCAAACCATTTGACCGGTCGATTTCTGGTGTAAAATATCGACTTCGAAAATATTACGTAGGAATGGGTTTGAACCCCCCTCTCCCCCCATATTAAGGGTATGTAGAGATTTTTCCAACCCCCTCCCCCTCCGGACCCTTACGTAATTAATGAATGGCCTCTTAGCTGGGCCATTGTTTATGGTTACTTCTAGTAAGTAACATTTTCATGTAAGAATGAAAAAAAAAAAAATGTTTCGAAATTGAAAAATATTTGCTCTCAAAAGTTACGTTTTCTGGAGAATGATCCGTATTAGAAATTAGTTTGATGCACCTGGTTTTACCTATGAGCTTTCCAAAATAAGCAGTAAAGATGGAAACCTGTTATCTCTAACGCTCACTCCTGGTCAAATCAACGAGTCTATATAGAAATCGTACCATTGATGATTACGATCTGCCACCTGAAAAAAATACTATTAATTGCACCGACGAGCTTGCTACAGACGTCAATAATCGCACTGATCTTTGCCAAGGTGGACCTACATTTTTTCTCTGTCTTTTTCTTTTCTTTTTTTTTTTTATTTCTACAGCTGAGTGAAGCTACAAAGAGCAAGTTACTTGACAAAAGAGTCACTCGAAAAGTTAATAGTAGCTTAAGAGGCTCTATCTTTAGTTTTTTCATATCTGGCAGTTTTTAGTCTGAAAATTGCATTCGTATAGTGTGTTAGTAAAACTTTCCGTTTGCACTACTAAACTTCAAAAAGTCTGAATAAAAGTTTCAAAAATTCTATGCAGAATCTCGCTTTGCATATGGGTTTCACACTATTTCCTAGATTGCTCAAGAAATTTCTTCTGTCTGCTGGAAACAAGTTTTGTTATTCCGTTTTCGTGCTGTTTATCGCCAACACCCAAAGATGCTAAAAGAACCCAAACATCTGTTCTTCTAACGTGACGAATTTCGAATCTTTCGGCAGTCATGCTTTCGTCGAATCTCGCAGAGCATGGGGGGAGGGGAAGAGATAATAACGGACGCGTCAAATTTATATAAATAGATGGGAATAGACGTTCGACCAATTACATCTCATTATCAGACGATTAAGGTTTATTTATCTATTCTTTTTCTTTATCCGCCAATTTGATCGAACTTTTCAGCATCCATTCATCAGGGGGTGAAGAATGGGAAAGCCTCGAGGCTTCGTTTGGAATTTCCAACACGAGACTTTTTTACTCCATTTTTTCCCCCCTCTCTCATTTTTTTCTTTTCTTTCATCGAAAGGAAGGGAATGTGTTATTTGTATTGCTACTAAAAAATCTGTTAAGAGATTACAAAAATGTGTTAATTTTGAAACATTAAAGAAGCATCACGACTTTTTGTGATAATGGAGGAGAAAAAAAAGTTTTTAAAAAGCGCGCTTCTTATTGAAGGAAGCAAGAAATTCCATCCAGAACTAATCGATCCTACTTTTCAGTATACCAACATCCACCTTCTATATCTGATCAAAAGATTGCCAATTAGGTCAAGTATACCTTTTTAACATTGATAGTAACGGTTGATTTTCAAAAACATAATATGCATCTCTCATCTAATTAAATAGATACGTAAAATAAACAAATAAATAGATAAACTAACTAGTAGCAAATTTTAAACGATGCAACAAAAATTTTTTTTAATAAAAAATTATTTAATCGTTTTCGAAAAGAAAAAAAAAGTAAAAGTAAAAAGCACTTCAAAATAAATGTATTTTATATGTTAAAAAAATGTTTGTTTTGCTTTTTCTTCCGTGTAAAATAAAGCACCTCGGGTTTTATTTTCCCTCCGTTGCCAAAAACAAAAGAAGTATACTTTAGAAAACAAATGAATAAATAATAAATGACTTCCTAACTTTTCTCAAAAAAACTAAATCGGCAGCACAGCTCTTTCTTTCTGTTTCTGCATTCCGAATTTCCTTTTACTTTCCGTTGCCGAAAATAAAATAAATATATTAAAATTTTAGAATGAAAATAAAAGAAAATCATTTCAACAATCATTATTTCAAAGTAAAAAACCAGGCTTGAGGAGTCGGAGGCGGTTCTTTTTTTTCGGGGTAAAGGAGTCGAGAAAGTTTTAAAATACTACTAGTCGGAGTAGTCATTTTCTCTCTGAATCTATTTCTGTCAAGGCGTCGGAGTCGAACCGGCTTGGAGTTCAGTAGTCGGAGTTGAAGGCTCTAAAATTCTGGGAGTTGGAATCCGACTCCGCAGCTCTGATAATATTTGCGCCTTCCACTCATTTCATTTCAATTCAGTCATATTTATCTCTGATTTGCGTCAATGTTAAGTTTACGAGAATGGTACTTCGATCTTTATTAATAACTTTTTTTCCTAGTTTTGAATATTTTCTATTTTTCTTTTCGAGATTTTTTCTGAATTGAAGAAAAAAAAATTAAAAACTTGGGTGTGTGGAAAATAAATGCCTAAGGGGAACTTTTGTGATATGAAAATGATGCAGTTATCAATGAATTTAACAGTAGGAGGGTTAAAAAATTAAGTAGTAGTGCTGTTTTGACATCTTCATTTTAGAATTTTTACCCCACCCAAAATTTGTGCTAAGAGAGGAATAAATGAAAATCGGATGGTGCAAACCTGGTGAGTTTAATGGAGGCAAATTAATTATCCAACCTAGATCTGCGATTTGCCAAAGATGCATGTAGTGTGGCAGCAGTATTTGTTTGCTATTGTACGTCGCCATCTTCTTGTCATGCTCCCAAAGCCCCTCTCTTTAAAAAAATTGTTGCCGGGGAAAATCTCAAAAATGAAGCTCAACTGCAGATGCAGCCTGAAAATTATTTCATCTTGACTTAAATTTATCCGAATTAAAAAGTTCTTTAAAAAATTATAAATTTAAGAAGTGTAACTTCTATTGCGCTTGTACAAGCTGAATTTTTTTACATTTGCAAGCCCTTATAATGTATCTCGTAAATTCAGAAAATATTCTTTTCTTTATGTTTTCCTTTTGCACGGTTTAAACTTATAATCCCTTGTTACATCACTCCCCGAGACATTTGTGGAAAAACTTTTTTTATTTTAAATGGCAACAGTGTTGTCCAAGCAGTTTTTGTATATATACTCAGTGAATTCATGTAGTTCGGCTCTGTCGGTTCTGTTCGGTTCTGTTATGTTATGTTTCGATTCTAAATTATGTTCGTTAATTCAACTTTTATTTTTGTTCATGTTTTTTCTTCAATAAATGCGATAAGTTAATATTGGTTTCAAGTGTATGTTCTAACCGCGTGGCAGAAGTTAATCTGAAAGTAAGTTTCGCGACAACATTTTTTGGTGCATCAGGCGGCGAATTCGAGAAAGGTGGAAATTGTGAGATTTGTACTTGAGGTTGCTTGTGGAAGTTGTTGAAAATTCCGTGGCACGTGTAGAGGTCGAGAGTGGTTTTTATTTCTATTTTCACTGAAGTTTTTGTTATTTCATCTGTAGAAATTTGAAGATACTTGAATTATATATAGTTTAATGATTGAATCTTGCAGTGAATTGAACTGTCGTTGAATATTTCGTTTGTGAATTGAGAATTAAAGAAACTGATCATTTACTTATGTTAGTTGGTAATTGAAGTAAATTAGGACTGAAATGGCAGGTATTGAAAAGTTAAAAGAGCAGCTTTTAGAATGACTACAACTAAACTAATTAACAAAAAGATGACTTTTTGGTTAAGATTGGTACTTACAGCGAGGATATTGATTCTAAGTCGAGTATTTTAAAAGAGTTTTATGAGCAATTACTTGAGAAAGAAAAAATTTAAATTTTGTGAATTTGGATATTGAAGCGTATTTGCCGATAGCTGAAATTGAAAAAGATTGTACAACTTCCAAATAATATTTGGAAACTGTAGTCTTTGAAAGCAACGAATGAAAAATAAAATAGAATTTTATTTTTCATTTGTTGAGACTAAAACTAACAATTCCAGTTCAGTTAATTCCTCAGAATTAAATGTTCAGAATGTTAGGGGCTGTAAAATTGTCTCGATTAAACATTAAAACTTACTATGGGGATCCAGTGGGATATTTGGAGCTTATGAATCAGTTTAATAATGTAATTGATAAAAATACAAATTTAAGCAAAATTGACAAGTTTAATTATTTAAAGTCAGTTTTAGGAGGTGCTGCAGCAAATTGCATTAAAGGTTTTACTTTGTCAGAAGAAAATTACAGTTCGACTATTGAATTACTAAAAAACTTACGTTTTGGTAATACCCATACTTTGATTCAGTTACACATGAATAACTTGTTGAAAATTCCTGCTGTGTATAATTCAAGGGATTTAAATAGGTTGAGAATTTTTTTTGATAAAGTAGAAGTTTAAATTAGGAATCTAGAAAGTTTAGGCATATTGAAATAGATTCATACTGTAATTTGTCAACACCAATCATACTTGATCGTGTTCCTAGAGATCTTGTTTTAGAATTCAATAAAAAATATTCGGAAGGACATAAATTTCAGGACGTCATTACTTTTTTAGAAAGTGAAATTCAATCGCGTGAACGTGCATTACTTGTACAATTAAGATCGAAATCGTTTAAAACCGGTTCAGAAATTGCGGATAAGAATGATTTTAAAAATGGGTCGAATAATAGTAAGAATTATAAAAATTATACATCAACAGCAAACTATGTGGCTAGTACAAAAAGGCATTGTGTATTTTGTAATAGTCTAGATCATGAGTTTTGTGAACATAAAACTATCGAAGATCGTAGAAAAAAGTTAAAAAATGAAAACCGTTGCTTTAAATGTTTTTCGAAAAATCATTACAGTCGCATGTGCAGGTTAAAAATTGAATGTAAATTTTGTAAAAGTAAATTTCACAGCTACATTTTATGTGAAAATGCCAAGAATAAACCTTTAAGTAATGACAAAGTTGATGAACAAAATAACTCTGTTGTGCGCAGTGTAATTTGACGGCTTTGAAATCAAACATTTTATTGCTTACATGTTCGGTAATTGCAAGTGCAGGTAACGATTCGAAATCTGCAGAAATTGCTCGCGTATTTTTAGATAACGGTTCTGAAAGATCTTGGATCACAAAATCTTCAGCAAATCGTTTAAAATGAAATATAGTTAAAAGGGAAAGACTTTCAGTTTATTCTTTCGGTTCGATAAAATCATCGGAAAGAATTTATGAGGTTGCAAAACTTAAATCATCAAATAGAAAACATTCCGAGTCATCAATTGAAATTGAAGTTTTAATAACGCAAACAATAACTTCAGCATCCTTAGCGGTACCTAATGTCAACGTTCAAAATGCATTGCAACAGAAATTCTTGTTCTTAGCAGATTTGTGTAAAAGTGACAATGAAATTGAAGTTTTAATTGAAGAGGATGTGTTTTGGGGGATAATTTGTGATTCAAAAGTGTTCAAAGTAAATGAAACATTAAGTTGCGTACCAAGGATGTTTGGGTTAGCTGTTCAGGGGCTCCAACAAATTTGCAATTCAAGCTTCGTAGGGGTTTTGGCTACTGATTGCTTATAGCAAAGGATGTTCAGGTTATTTGGGAGCTTGATGTTTTAGGTATCACTTAAGGAAGAATTAACTTAAACAAATAAGCGTATAATCGATCGATTTCATTCAAATTTAAAATTTATTCAGGGTAGATATGAAGCGCGATTACCGTGGAAATTTTCCCCGATTGAGTTTGGGAATAATTTGTAATGCAAAGAAGAGATTTGACGAATTGCAAACAATTTTTCGAAAGGATGAATGGTTGTCTAGAGAATATATTAAAATTTTTGAGGAACAAGAACGGCTAGGTATAATTCAGGAATGTATTAGAACTGAAAACGAATACTTTATGCCACATCGTCCTGTTAGAATTGATAAAGATACAACTAAAGTGAGACTCGTTTTTAATTGTAGTTCAAAATCAAAACAATATATTTCGTTAAATGATGCGTCAGAATGTGGTCCAAATTTAAACGCTAACATTCTTGATATTATGTTAAACTTTAGAAAGTTTAAAATAGTATTCAGTGCAGGCATTGCAAAGGCTTTCTTTATGATTAGTATTGCAGAAAATAATCGTAAATATTTGAAATTTATTTGGGCTGCTAATAACTCTGAGGGATATGAAATTATGCAAATGAATCGATTACCATTCGGTTGTACAATGTCAAATTTTGTTCTCAGTGCTACAATTAAAACTCACATTAAAAATTATGAAGATAATAGGCGTAGAACTGTTGAAATGTTGAAAAGTTCACTGTACGTCGATGATTTGTATTTTGGAGGTGAAAGTGTAGAAGTAGTATTTCAGTTGTCGGATGCCATATCAATTTTGAAAGATGGGGGTTTCGACTTAAGAAAGCTGAGATCTAATTAAATTTAATTGGAATCCTTATGGGTTTACCAGAGTCTGAGTACTAGTGAGTGTTTGAAAAATTATCAGTTAAAAGTGTTAGGGTTGAATTGGAATACAAAGGAGGACAGTTTGTCATAGGATGTAAAATCTTTGTTGAGTAGTTTATCTCGTTGAAAAATACTAAGCGTAGTGTGCTGCAGACAGCCGCAATGATATTTGGTCCAATGGGTTTTTTGTCTCCTTTTGTTGTAAGAATTAGATGTTTGATGCAAGATATTTGGAAAATAGGTGTAGATTGGGGTGATGAATTGCCAGAGGATTTGACTTCGAAGTAGAGGAAATTGAATGGGGAGATTAAAGATTTAAATTCATTACCTCATTACCGGTAGAAAGATATTTCTTTTTAAATGGGATTCTGTTGAATTACACATATTTTCGGGAGCGTCATTAGTGGCTAATGGAGCGGTTGCATTCTTTAGGTATAGTAATAAGAAGGGTGAAGTTTCGACATCATTTATAATGTCAAAAAGCAGGGTAGCGCCGTTAAAAAAGTTAACGCTTCCGAGACTGGAATTGTTCGGAGTGCTAGTTGCGGCAAAATTTTGCAGATATTTGTCTTGTTTGTTTCATAATTTGTCTGATAGAATAATATTATGGACGGATTCAGAAATCTGTTTGTGTTGGATTAGAGGTTCATCTAGGGAGTGGAAACAATTTGTTGCATATCGTATTTGTTTTATTTAAGATTTGACTTCACCTAGTATGTGGAAATTTCGTCCAGGATTAATGAATCCATCAGATAAAGTGACAAGAGGTGAATCATTGAGTTTGTTGAAAAATGACAGCGTGTGGTGGCGCGGACTAAAGTGGTTGATCAGTTCTAGTGATGAGTGGCCGTTGCAGAAACAATACTGCTCGAATGACGCGACGAAAGTTGAACTCTTTAAAGTTAGTGTTACCACGGTTGTTTCATCGTATAGTCTTGTATTAACCGTTAACGACTTCAGTAATTTCAAAAAATTACTGAGAGTGACTGCATGGGTGTTGAGATTTATTTCAAAGTTGCGAAAAATATCAATTGAAAAGGTTCAACTGAACGCTATAGAATTACAAGTAGCTGAAGAGATGTGGATAAAAACTGTGCAATGGGAGATGTTTCGCGAGGAAATTGAAAGGCTTCAAAAGAATCAGCAGATTAGTTCATTTTCTAAGATTTATTCCTTATCTCCATTTCTGGACGAGACTAGTGATCTTCGGGTAAGAAGACGTCTAAGGGAGGCTTCCTTGATTGAAAATGAAAAACATCCAATTGTACTTCCGAAATCGAAGTTTGCGGAGTTAGTGATTTTTACTTCCTTTTACAAAAAAGGAAGTATTGTATTCGCGAAAAAATTTTCACTCAAAAATCGCCCTTAATTTCCATTTTGCTCACCCCCAAATGAATGTTGAGTTTTTTTTTCGATTCGACCACATGCGGAAAAGTGCCTAAGAATGTATAGACACGCGAAATATCCATTTTGACCATCACCGAGGTAATTACAACGACTTTTCTCGTGACGTCTGTATGTATGTGTGTATGTGCGTATGTGCGTATGTGCCTCGCATAACTCAAAAATGGTATGTCCTAGAAAGTTGAAATTTGGTACATAGACTCGTAGTGGGGTCTAGTTGTGCACCTCCCCTTTTGGTTGCTTTCGGATGTTCCTAAGGGGGTCTTTTGCACCTTTTTGGGGGGGAAATCATTGTTAATTTCGATGTAAACTCAAGTGGCGTTATAATTTGTCGGACACTTGGCGATATATCGCCAGTCTTTTGGTCGCCAAGTTTTGTCGCCAACTTGGCGACAAATTTTGCGGAGTTTTTTTTTTTTTTTTGGTTTCAATTTGGCCATTGTTGGTGATATTTAGAGAATAAATATTGAATCACATTAAAATAGCGAATAATGGGGAAATGACATTAAATTGGAGTAAAAGGAAGTCATGTGATGCACACGTCAGCTCGTTCATGAACATCTTCGTGTCTTTTATTCGGGTGTATCAACAACTTTAGCTAAAGTGCGTAAGAAATTCTGGCTACTGAAAGGAAGACAGACTGAAAAGAGTTATTTTTACTTGTTTAATCTGACAAAAATATTCGGCAAAACCAGCTAGGCAGTTAACTAGTCAACTGCCCTTGGAACGTACTGCTGAAATTCCACCGTTTGCTAAGGTGGGAACTGACTTTAATAGTGCAATAACTGTTAAATCTAAATCTACCAGTGTTGAGAAAGTGTACATTGTATTATTTATATGTGCCGTAACTAGCGCAGTTTATATTGAAGTAGTGCAACATATGTCCGTAAAAGGTTTTATATTCGCTTTGAGACATTTCCTAGCAAGAAGAAGAAATACAAAAATCATATTTTCTGACAATTAAAAGACTTCCCGTTCATCTTGTGAAATACTGAAATCTTTCCGTAAAATAATACAACATCCAGAGCTTCAGAATTTTATAGTATCGGAAAATATCATTTGGAAATTTATTCCAGAACGTTCTCCATGGCGGGGAGGTTTCTGGGAACGATTGATGAAAAGTATTAAAGACCCGCTGAGAAAAATACTCGGTAGAGCTCTGTTGGCATTAGAAGAGCTCGCTACCATCCTTACAGAAATTGAGTTTATTTTGAATAATACACCAATTACCTGAATTTAACGACTTAAATGAACCTATTGCATTAACACCTTCAAGTTTTTTATTTGAAGGAGAGAACAAGATAAACTTTCCAAATCATTTTCTTGTGATATTTGACAAAAACTCGAACCAAAAGACGTTACAGAAACGTAAATTGTTCCAGACGCGTTTAATCAAGCAAATTTGGTCTTGATGGGACGAACAGTATTTATTGCAATTGAGAAGTGCTCATAATTTTTTAGTTCCTTACTCCTAACAGAATTTAAAAATTAGAGATGTAGTGCTTGTTGGAGGACCTTTGAAAAACAAGTTACTGTGGGACATGGGTGTGATCGATAAAGTTCTCATAGGACGAGATGGCAATGCACGTGCATTCATGGTCCGCACGTCTAAAGGTTGCTTAAGAAGAGCAATTCAACTACTTTATCCATTCGAAGTGTGACTGTTTTGTAATGAAATGTATTGTTTATTGAATGTTTAAATTTGTTTAATTTCAGACTGAAGTAAGTTAATTTTTAATTTAAGTAATGATTGAACTGTCTAATTTATTTTAAACTGAAAGATTTGTTGAATTTATGTTAAGTTTTAGTGTACTCATTAAAGAGTACAAGTGGGGAGTATCTGGAAAAACTTTTGTTATTTTAAATGGCAACAGTGTTGGCCAAGCAGTTTTGGTATTTATACTCGGTGAATTCATGTAATTCGGTTCTGTTATGTTATGTTCAGATTCTAACTTATGTTCGTTAATTCAATTTTTATTTTCGTTCATGCTTTTTCTTTAATAAATACTATAAGTTAATACTGGATTCATGTGTATGTTCTAACCGCGTGGCAGAAGTTAGTTTAAAGTAAGGTTCACAACAACATTGCTTGTTCGTATGCATCGCGCTTTTCTTCTGTCTCCCTCCCCCCAAAAAAAGTCTCTAAAACTTTGCTTTAAATTTGAGCACACTTAAGTAGTAAAACTTCGAGATTTTTTAGGGGAAAAAAGTTCTTTTTTTAGAAATTTATAAAACAGGGAATATTTTAATAAATCTGTATTCACTGCAGTTTAAGTTGCAATCATTGGATTCTCAGAAAATGTGCGGCAAAGAAAATCCAAAAATAATCTATTTCTATCACGAATCACAGCGATACTGGAATTTTGCGAGAAAGTGTTGCGATTAGTGAAAGATTACCTACGATTCATCATCTACCGGAGAAACAGTAAATAACTGCTGATTAGATCGCCGACGTGCTTTTAATTATCAATGACATTCAGCTCGATTTGTTTTATAAGTTGCCATATATACTTGGCTTTGAAATTATGAAAGTTCCAAATTGCTATCTTTTGCGCATGCGCAGAGAAAAATTAACTCTTAAGTATTCATGTTTTGTCAAATTTGATTTCGAATGTAAGTATAATAATTATCTTGTTTTCCGTCAAATTTACTGAAAGTTCAGTGAAGTTAGAATTGTGCTTAAATCTTCGTCAATGTAATACTTTTACGAAAATCTATGTAATAAGTGCATAGCAAGTAAATTAATTTGTAAAATTTACAGCTCATTCCCAGATTTTTAGGGTGAAAGATGACCACAGAAAAACTTTTCTGTTCCTTCAATTTTTTTGTTGGTTCTCTAAATGGATGAGTGATTGATTTTTTCCTTGAAAGTGTCAACTGGAAGCATCTAAAGGTTCGTAATAACTGACCTGTTATTTTTCGAGAAACTCGAAAAATTATCAATTTTTTAAAAAGTGTTGGGACTCTTTTGAGTATATGGTGTCTATTTGCAGTGGGAATTTGAATAAACAATCTTTCAAATAAATAAAGTGAAAGAAATTGAAATGACCACTCATTCAAACATATAAAAGACAAAGACAGATTTATATATTCACATTTTTAACACAGAAATATGTACAAGATATACGTTATTACATTGAATAAATAAATGCAAGTCATGTAATGATGAAGCAATGAAAAAATGAATTTTCTCAATTTTCTTTTAAATTATGTGAAATAAAAATACATTAAAAGAATTTATACGTTATTGTCACATTGCACGCTATTGTAGGATGTGAACTTTTATGAGTTTATGACTTTTTGAAATTGATTTTAATTGACTTTTGCTTTGCTTGTAATTGATCTGAAATTTGTTAAGTTTTAAAACTATTGATTATTTTTTACCTTATTTTGAAGACATTTTTAAATGGGAAGAACATTTCAATTCTTCAGAAAATTACATTCATATTCAATATTGATCTAATTTTCAATCGCACTGTCTCATAAAACATTAAATGTTTGTGAATTAAAAGAAAAAAAAAAGCTAAAATCAGCAGTAGGGGAAAGTAGGGTAGTAGCTCACAGCAGACAATCACTCCACACTCAAATATCTGGATCTAGAACAGAATTAAAAACTTGCGATCGGTACCTCCATATAAGGCTATTCCCAGGGTCCGATTAACGCATGGTCCTGAAGGTCCGTGGACGCCGTGGACCTGGGCACCACAACTTTCAGGGCACCAAAATAGAACAAATTTCACTTTTTCTTTACCTTTTTTTCGAAACTGTTACTTCGAAAATGTGCGGGTTTTCATGTGATCAGGCCCTGGCAATTCATTTTAATAGATGTATCAATTATTCTGAAAATCACATTGTAAAGACCCCAAATATGTTTGTTGTTTCATTGCACGAGCTTTATAGAAAACATGGACTCAAAACTTTTCTTCATATGATACTGGAATCTTTACTAATAATAATGCTGAAAGTCTTTCTGTCTGGATATTTTAGCGCCTAGACCGTTCGACCGATTTTCATGAAATTTGGCACAGAATCAGTTTGTAGCATGGGGGTGTGCACCTCGAAACGATTTTTCGATAATTCGATTTTGTTCTTTTTCTATTCCAATTTTAAGAACATTTTCCGGAGCAAAATTATCATAAGATGGACGAGTAAATTACCAAGTTACGAGGGCCATCCGGACCGGAAAGTAGTACCCGTTTGTGAAATAAAGACACAGAAGTAAATATTAACAAATGTAAACATTTTTATTGAAAAGAGCATACCTTGAACTACTTCCCCACATAATCTCCAAGCAAATTTAAGCATTTGTCATAACGTGTGACGAGTTTTTGTATTCTAGCGTCATATTCCTCCGCCGCCAGCCGATTGAAATGCGTAGTCACGCCTTCTTTGAATTCTTTATCACTGTCAAATCTCTTTCCCGCCAAAAACTAAGTTTTGTAAAGAGATGAGAATCTGAAGGGGCCAAGTCCGGGCTATACGGTGGATGATCGAATATTTCCCAATTGAATTGCTGCAGAAGTCATTGTGTTATGCCCGCTGCATGAGGCGTGGCAATGTCATGGAGGAGAATGACGCCATCAGACAATAGATAAAGCCGAACGTTTCTTGCTTTGAGAAGCTTTATCACAGCCCTCACTTTACAACTGGGGGCGTTCTCAATATTTTTTAAACATTATAAACGGCCACAGAAACAACACAGGCGATGCTAGCGTCACGGAACTAGCAACAGAGAAGGCAGACAAGCCACTGAAACGGTCTGACCATAACCGGCGGCTACTCGCGTCGTCAGCGCCTCATGCGGCGGAAACGGGTACTACTTTCCGGATGGCCCTCGTATCATAACGAGGAACCGTAACATGGACAATCCAATTGGTGAGAAATTCATAATACATTATTTGTAAATATACAGGCGAACCAAAAGACCTTTTAATTTTCTACTACGGGCAAAGCCGTGCGAGTGCCACTAGTACTGAATAAAACAATTCTGTACCTAGAGCCAGACTGACGTCAATCCAAAAATTGCGATTTTCCGTTGATTAGTGCATTGTATGTAGAAGTCTGTTCCGCATCGAGCCATCTGAATGCCGCTCTTAAAAAAAAAAATCTTTTTCAATCTTTTTACCAGGGTTAAACGAGCGTGTGTCTCATCCTTTGCACTAAAAAAAAAAGTTTTTCCTCTCCCCTGTAAAATTTTCATAATGTGACTTACGCCCTTCTGGCTCTGAGGTACAGAATTGATTAAAACGTTGTTTCTGGAAACCTTTTTTGCATTGTCCTACAGTTCGTGTTCTTCATACAGTTCATGCAATAAAATAAGGATCAAACATTGTAATGGGTCTTGAGAACAGTGGTGAATTTACACGTTTGGTGGGCCCACCACAATTCATTTTTGGGTGCCCTTTTGGGCCAAAATCGTAATCATGATGTACTTTTAACGTATATTGTACGTCTTATTGTATTTTGCAACATTAACTGCTCTTTTGTTATTCAATTATCATTGTATAATAAGCTTAAAAACCAATACATGACAATTATATTCCACAGTCTAATATCTTCAATTTCAGTTAATCTTCTTTTCTCGTACCCCGCGTGGTTAAACTACAGTTCATCTGTGACATGTTTATCATTCAAATTAGCTGTGTTCATGTACTGTATAGCAGTCAAATAAGACATTTTGGAACTGTTTTTATTGCGATTTACCATAATGTTTTCATCCTACCCGGCGTTGTAGAACTAATTTTATGTTTGGTGTAAACCTACAAAATTTTAAATAAATCTCTAATCAGGTACTCAGCCAACCGTAAAAGTCCTAACCGTGACAGGTAAGGGGAGTCTCGGAACATACGTATGTTTCGTATGTATGATCGCGGAGGACCCTCGCAATAGCGACATGTGTGACATGGTAAATCCACCACTGCTTCGGAGAGTGTTTTGTAGAATACTTGATACGGGGCTCGTTACCGTAGAACTGCCCTATAGGAAACATCGTTGTAAGTGTCCAGTAAAAATATGGATAGGGTAACGGCATCAGTAACAGGCATGCTTAAAAAATTGCTCTCAGGTTAACTTAATTTTCTGAACCTTTTATTGTATTTAGACTTTTAAAACTATTTTTCCATAATGTAACTACATCTCATCAAACGTTTGCCCTCCATCGTTCGGCCCATCTAACGTGGTTGTTAACTGGATCCTCTGAATTAGTTAATTCTATCTTTATTTGCTCAATTTTGAAAAAAAAGGTTAACCCCCAGTAACAAACACTGACAATCAGGGCCTGATTACTGAATAGGCCAACTAGGCCCTGGCCTAGGGCCTCCGATATTTAGTGGCCTCCAAACGGCTGAAATGATTTTAGTCTATAATTATAATTGTTTCAGCCATCGGCTAAAATTATAAAGTTTGAATACAGGTGGCCCAAAAAAGTATTTGGTCTAGGGCCCCTCGATATCTTAATAGGTCTCTGCTAACAATTCTGATGATACCTAGTAACAGATAGGATGAGGAAAGGATGAGTAATAGACAGAATTCCCTTTTCTCTTCAAAATGTGCAAAATTTCTTTATTTTTTTATCTAAAACCTCATTAAATTCAAATGAACATGAAACACCGGCAGACCTCGTGGTAGCTGTTCATAACCTTCCACCACTGCCTTGTAAATACCAATCGGCTCATAAAATTCCCTCTGATAACACTAGATGGTTTCATCGTATTCATGGGTCGCAGCAGCATCAGTTTTACCTGCATTAAATTCTTATTATATGAACCCAAACTTGCGACTGTCTTTTACTGGACCCTTTTCTTCTTACTGGTAGCATTACCTTATATTTTCGGAATGAAACTGTTTTTGTGTCTTCACGTTATTAGTTTGAAATTGTATCATTTTAAAATGGTACAACATTTTCCTTGAAGGTGAGTGTACACAATTATTTTCCAATGTTTATTTATTCATTACGCGTTAAATTTCACAATAATGAGTAAAGTTCACAATAATTAAAAAATTTGAATATTATTTAACGCTCATGTAATTAAACTGGCACACCACAAGTGGAAGGCAATTGAGAAATTTTCAATTTTCAGATTGCAATAAATTTATAAGTAACTACTTATGAGTTATAATAGGATGTTTTTTATATTCTTTTGATTGTCTGTGTGTGTGGTTTATTTTCTACGAAAACCAAAACTAAATAGGTTAATTTTAATTTTACAAGCTTTGACTGATGACTGCCAGTATATATGAACATGATTTTAAATCTTTCAAAAGCTGAAGAAACACTTCGGATTTAAAAGGAAAAAAAAGAGCTTTGAAGAGACTTTGTCTTCGTAGGTCACACTCAATGAAACTCTTCTTTACAGTGACAACGACCTTTTAGAAATTCCGAATGAATAATTCAAATGAAAAGACCAGATTACAGTCATGAAGAAATGTTCAATCATTTACCATTCATTTGTATGCCTGATTCAACGATGAATACTTTTTATTGGAGACCAGAAGCGAGGTCATTTAAAGAATACGAAAAGGTCTATAACGTACAGCAATCAAGTTAGAAAATGGGAACTGTTAAGAGCATTTGCACCAAGATTATAAAACTTCAAGAACTTTTGATTCGTATTTTTTCCTGATGAGTTTGGGCAAACCGGTATAGTTTTGCATCCACATTGACTGTCCACACAAAAATCCATTTACAATGATGACGATATCGTTTATTTACAATGATGATGATCTCCTCTGAAAGATGAATGTATCAACAGTTAAAGTGAATTTAAAAGTGACCAGATTGTACGGAAGGAAAAAATGTCCGATAATATCTATCCTGGATTCAACAATGGATAGTTTGTACCACTCGTAGGAGGCGAGGGCATTTCAAAATCTTCCCTATCTTCAGGCGTGATGGGCGACGAAGAACCACAACTGCTGGTGCAACAACTGTCTGTTAAGCTGGTCCTCCTGTTCAGTGGTCCTCCAGATGGCTCGGACCTTTGGGCAACCAGAAATCCAGCTGGTTGCCTTAGGAAGGGGTGTCGGATGGGCTTGGAGCGACTGCTATCAGAAGCCAGGATGTTGGCTATGCTGAATAGATTGCTTTTAGGTCTGTGTGCGTCTGGTGAAGTTATGTCTTTGGTAGAAGGCGATTCGATGGCATGCACTTCGTTAGAATCCTCGACATCGTCAACGTCATCAGAAGTGTAGTCAAGGTGGGAATTACTACCAGGATGGAATGGGACTGAACCTAAACGGTAGAATGTATAAGTTATCAAGTATTTTGTTCATAGCAAGTAATTAATTCAAAGTAAAAATGGAACAAGAAATTAACGCGTGCACTCATATACGCTCATTCTAAGTTAAAACTTCTTCTGTTCTTAATTCTTTTCAGATTTTTTAAGGGAAATTTTAACATGCAAAGGAAATTGTTCACACAATGATAATCATCCTAAAGTTCGATTTTATCCAGAGTTTTCACCCGAGAAAAATTCTACAGCTTAGACAGAAGAAATTTTTTTAAGAGATGGAACGGTGATCCATAACCTTTATTAAAAGTAAAATATTGACGGATTTTAATGGATTAAACAACAAAGTTTAATATAAAAGTCGAAATGCTGATGCTGGTCAAAAGTACCTGCCGGCGAAGTGATATTTTACCAAAAGCCGATAAAGAAGTCATTCAACCAAGCACATATCAAAGATCGATGTACCGACCAAGTGATGGGACATAATTTCGGTTGAATCAATTATGATCTGTCAATCAACCGAGTATTGTAAAACAATCTTTGACAAACTGAACAAGACCTTTCTGAATCGAAAAAAAGTGAAGGCTTTAAAATATAAAGTGAAGCTTAAGTTTCCTCAGCAGAATATTTCCTTCGTTTTAAGAACGAGTATTATTGTCTAATGAATTTAAATTTTGTGTTTATTCTTATTGATGATTGTTTGATTGGGGGGACGAATAGCCAGAGAAATAATGACGTAATTCGTTGAAGATGACTTCGACCGGAACTGTCTGCATTTATTTCCCTGCCAAGAGGAAAAGAAAAACGGTTAACGAAAGAAAGGGTGCCTCTCACCTGCTCCGGTGTTTGAGTGAGGCTGAGTCCTGAATCCCAAAGAGTCGAGGAGAGGGGAGAGTTCAGGGCCAAGAAGGTGTTGGGGGTCTTTTCTGGGACTGACTCGAAATAGGTCTGCCAGAGTCTGTCGCACGGATTCCGCTAGACCACTCGAGCTGCCTTTACCTGATTAAAATAAAAAATAAAGGGGAAAATATAATAAAAACCTCTGAAGGTGTTATGTAGTTTAATTATAGTTTTTGCAGAAGTTTAAGATCAATGTCCAATTTTAATTTTTTTAAATACATTTCATCACGTTCTTAGATTTTTGTGTCGCCTCATATCATTACTTGAGACGCAATTTACATATACACGTCCCCGTCCAATTTATTATGAGTGGTTATTTATAGGATTTTCGCGTAGACGTTGCTAGATATAGGATTAGTGTGTATATACGGTAATGGTTTAAAAAACCTTAACTAATCGTTATGAGAAAGGCAGAATTAGTGACCATGACTAATATTGGCTTTTCTGAAGTGAAGTAAATTAAATGGTAAATGTAAGCAAGATATTCATTAAGATATATATGTGATTTTAAAATTTGTGGGAAATGCACCGACTTCAAGTGAAACGGTTGCAACGGAGTCCACGTGATTATTAGCTGATAAGAGCCTCTAAGAACCTCTTGAAAATTATAAAAAATTTTATAATTTTCTTTTAATTTGATGAACAGCTGTCTTCCTCAAACATACTTTCGAAGTTTTTTCCATTTTTAGAAAACCTAACTTTATGCAGGATTGAAATTTCTGCACTTTTTGGTTGCCTTATACATGTAGACTTTTTACCCATTACAATTAGGGCTGTCGGAGTTGGAGGGGAAATGGCCGACTCCGACTCTAATTCCTGACTCCAACTCCTTCACAACAAAATCTGCCCGACTCTGACTCCTAGATTTTTAAACTCATCAATTCCTGACCCTGACTACTTAATCCCGAAAGCTTTCCGACTCCGACGCCCTGTAAAAGAAAAAAAAATTGCCTTTGATGCTTACTTCCCCCGAGCGATTGTTCTTAGGGTCTTAACTTCAATAGACAAGCCAAAGGGTCCTACACACAAGAAAGGGAGTTTTCTGCTGGAGAATCTTCAGAATAGCTCAATTTCTACAGAACGGTTCTATACTATAACAATCACGTAACCGTACGAATAAATTCTTTTTCTGTTTAGCATTCATAACCTTTGTTATTGCGACCAATTGAAATCTCTCGACAAATCGTTAAATAGTCTACATCGATAAGAAAATGATTGTTTTCAAACCTGGACCACTGCGCTCACCGACAGTGATTGAAAAGAAGAGTTCTGTCCCCGCAAAATTGCAATAAACAACTCGCACTAAATGAGACGAGTACATTAATTTACAATTAAAGAATAAGCGGAGGAAAGAATGATTGGCATTTTACCTTTCTTTCCTCTGCTCTTCAATTGCAAACTGCATCTGGAGTAAAGAAGTAAACCGTGCACTAATCTACGAAAAAAAAACTGATATTTTTTGTTGAAATATTGAGATTATGATACTGGTTTCAAACTTTTGCTAACGACTAGATAGTTTGCAGAACGTTCGTTAAATCAGGATTTCACGAAACATGAAAATAACTGCTTCAAGAATTTCTCTGTCGAACACAAACGTTTCTGCCGGCCTCAGGGGATAAAACTACGCTCTATCCATCCATTGATCGCAAATATTATTTCAAAAAGATCAAACTTTGGCTAGCTTGAGAAGATATAAGTACTATTACTTTCAAGTAGTGTCCGATCTTGATAAAACCAGCGATCCTGCTATCTATTTATATATGAGGTATTCAGAGCTCAAGTGAATCAAGTTCGTTTCAACTTGGTTCACTTTAACTCTCAGATTTAATACAGATACGCAACTCAAGCGAACACGCGAATCTTGAAGTAAACGGGCAAAAGCGTATCCTACGAGGAAACAACCACTGACCTCCAGGGAATGCTGTTTGCATCCTCGTAGTCTACGGCAAAAAGTTGTTTGCACGCATGCGCCTTACAAACGCTTGCAAGTTTGCTACTTGGTCTCGGTTGACCATGGAACAAGTTTCTCGTTATCTATCTAGTTAATACTACGTCCATGCTTTTTAGCTCTGAACGTGAAGTGGATTTTGGAAATGAACTGTTACGTTCATAAACGAGGCGTTCGGAGTTAAAGTGGAGCAAGTCAAACTAGATTTGAATTACTTTAGCTCAGAATGCCTCATATATATCGAATGGCTGACATGAGCGCGCAAATTGAAAAACTTTTAATATCCCAAAACGAGTTCAAAACTTATTTTCATTCAAGGAAATAGCTCAAAAAGTAAAATAATCAATAAACTTTCAAAAGTTTAAACAACTTGCGCATTCCTCACCTAATTTGTTCTGCTGCTGCAACCTCCTGGCCTGCCTTTCGAGCTGTTTCCGCAGTTTTTTCTCCCGCCGGTCCCTGTCCCTCCGGGCTATCTCATCGGGCGGGATGGGGTCGCCCGAACACGTCTGAGGGTGGGCGTTGTGTGCGGGGCGGCCGGGGCCCTTCTTCGTGTTCTCCTTTTTGCGCCATTTCGCTCTCCTGTTTTGAAACCATACCTGAAAGGAGATGAGCCTTGAATGGTAATAAAAGTCTTTTCTGTTGCATGCAGAAAGTCATCTCTCATTAATTATGACAGAAAGGGGTTTTAAAATTGAGAGCAGTTGAGGGGCAGTTCGTAAATTTCACACGTTTTTTCATCACGTTTTATCTCCTTCCTCCCTTTGTCCCAAAGTGCAACTCTGCACCATATCCTCTCCTCGTGTCACACGTCACGTTATATTACATAATCATACCTGTTACATAAAGGCGTTATGTCACGCCTTTTGTAACCCCTCCCCTTGTCACAAACTCACAATTTTCCTAGTAACTCCCCCCAGAGAGTGACACCATTTTTTGTGGACAACCCCTGAGGATGTGTAATGAATGTAAATAAATATACAGAGACATCTGTATAAAAGAAAACAATAGAAATGGTTGGAAAAAAAAATTAAATTAAAGTAAGCAATAAAGATAAAATTGAGCCCTAAATATTTCACTTCTAAATTTAACTTTCCTGCTTTTCTGGATACGTATCAAGTAACTGAAAAAAAATTACTCTTTCGTATCTTCAAGCTCCCAGATGTCTGATGAGTTGAAGCAGGATCGTTTTCCTTTCATTGCTTTCAAACTGTATTCTCGTCTAATTTATTCCATACACCACCGGTCAAAGCTGTGTGGCACCCACATAGCTTTGACCGTAGTAGAAAATTAATAGGTCTTTTGGTTTGTCTGTATATTTACAAATAATGTACGATGAATTTCTCGCCAATTGGCTTGCACATGTTACGGTTTCACGTTATGATAACTTGGTAATTTACTCGTCCATCTCATGATAATTTTGCTCGGGAAAATGTCCTTAAAATTGGAATAGAGAAAGAACAAAATCGAATTTTCGAAAAATCGCTTCGAGCTGCACACCCCCATGCTACAAACTAATTCTGTGCCAAATTTAATGAAAATTGACTGAACGGTCTAGGCGCTATGCGCGTCACAGAGATCCAGACAGAGAGACTTTCAGCTTTATTATTAGTAAAGATATAGCAAACATTTTGAAACGAAAAGGAATCAAGAACTGTGCGTAAATGGAACAAGTCATTAAACAAATTAAAATGAAAAAATAAATAAAACAACAAATTAAAACAGATGAGGGCAACTGGTCACAAATGGTAAGCAATAATTATTTTGAAAAATTAAGTATGCAGCCGTAGTCAAAAGAGAAGGAATTCTCAAAAGTTCTGCTTGTGTTCTTCAAAGTGCGTAATTCAAGAGTGTAAGCACATTCTTTGCACATAAAATACTGTTGAATCAATGATTTCGCTAACTGAAGATAACTTTATAGAAGTTATTAGAAAATAAAATTTGGGAGGAAATATAAACTGCAGTTATATTTATATACTCATAAAGCAGAAAATGTCCCAGAAAAAAATTTTGCTCCCAGATTTAGGTTTTCTGTTCTTTAAGTGTAAAGTTTTGTGTTCTTCCATAATGTATGCACAAAAGACTATTTTTTTAACTCTTCGAACTTCCATGTGTCGGACGAGTTGGAGTTGGAAGTCAATACTATACTCTCAACGTTAAAAAAAAAAAAAAAAAAAAAAAAAAAAAAAAAAAAAACTTTCTCGCTTTATTCAACAACTTTCAACAGCGATATTTTGAGGTGCTTTTCACAACATAGCTTCCGAAACGTGTCAGAATAGTCGCCTGGAAAACTCTCTAATAGTAATATTCCGCAACATGCCGTCCAATCATTTGGCTTCTCATGCAGAAACATCCCAACCTCCCTCGTAAGATCTTTGTATCTTTGTTTTAACTGTCTAATTATCCCACCACACACCACACTGCAGCGTTCATTCTTCAACAGCCAATCTTTTTGTTGTCTGCTCATAATAATAACAAACGGCCAGCTTCCGTTTCAGTCGTCGCTCGATTCCATTCTGATCTGAGAGTAATGGGCCCATTAAACTAAATGATTACTTGTGACGATTCTAACTGGCACGATATCTTGATCGAATTTTCCAGAAATTATGGGCTACCGTCACGACGTGCTGAACCCCAGTTTTGTGCCCTTCGTTGTGAATGTACAGTACATAATACAGCGTAATGGTTAGTATTTTTAGAACTTTGAGAGTAATAATAGTTGAAATTTGTATCTGTACAGACAATATATCCAGAATCTATTGATGGACTTCATAGAGAATCATCTTTTATCTCTATGGCTGTCAGTAAAGTACTTTCAGGTATTGTAGTGCAAACAATATATCCAGAATCTATTGATGGTCTTCATAGAAAATCATCTTTTATCTCTATGGTTGTCAGTTGAGTACTTTAAGGTATTGTATCTGTACAGATCCATAAGCTATTGATGGACTTCGTAAAGAATCATCTCTTATCTCCAGGGCTGTCAGTTGAATACTTTAAGGACTTCTATAGATTCAAAGAAAAATATTACTTTTCAAAAATCTGTAAATGTTCTCTGCAAACTTTGCAGTTAATTTCCAAACAGGCATTTATGTGCAGTCTGCATTGAACCAAAATCATATAAATTAACGCAGATGGTTCTTGGATTCAACGTTTGGAAATGTGCTTAACGCGGATGCTACGAATTGGGAATAAAGTTGATGAATACCTTTTGAAAGCAATTCTAAAGCTTAAACTCAGCATTTTACAAATCCTTAGGCAAGGCATGGGATAAAATATCAGTAAGTGAGTTGCGGCCCATAGCCAAAACTTTGACACGTTTAAAGCTCTGTGTTAAGGCTAAATGTAGACACTTTGAAAATTTGTAAATGCATTAGACGAAATGCTCTATTCATATTAATTCTAAAGTTTGGTCTTAATATTTTCATTAGTATTAAATTTATAACGTATCATGTGTGTCCAAGTTATTTCTTGTCACCCTATATAAGGATGCTTTAGGAAGTTTGGCACACTAAATTTGTTTCGGGAAGAAAATATTGTGCTGTTACTTGAAATTCAATTTTGAGATATTTCTTAGAAATCTTTGAATTTAATATTTGTTTTATCTCATTCTATATAGCGGCTGCACTTCAATACGTTCTTTAAAGTTTTCGTAGATCGTAAAGTAAAAACATGAAAATTTATTCACATTTTCAACCCACAAAAGTTGAATTTGCAAAATCCATCCTCCAAAAGTTTTTGGACATGTTAAGACCTTGTTGCACTTCCACAGACAAGACAACAACAACAAACAGCAATCCACAAATGGATCTTGCAGTTCATTGTTTACAAACATATATTAAACACAGGTAAATAGGATATTGTAAAAAGCAAGTTCTTATAAAAGTTTTGGCTCAGCATAAAATTTTTAAATGCCCTAAAATTGATCAATGAAAAATATAGGTCTCAATAAAAGTGTTCTACGTTTAAAAATTAAAAAAATCTATGGAATTTTTAGTTAAAGTATGAAATTCAATCACGATCAATCTGACTGAAAAAGCGATGCAAAATATGGTCCCTGCATCATTCCTCTCTTTCCTTCGCAAATAACGCTGAGAGTGGGGTCGTTTCCGAAGTTTTAAAAATATTTTTTTCCGAAAGAGCATGCTTAAAAACATAGGATCTGACCATTTTTTAAATAATTTGACAAAGTTTAATATTAAAAAAAATATTTTAATCGGTGCGCTTTTATTGTTTACGCTTCTGCCGATGACATTACAAATGATGAAATGCCATTCACAGAGCACAATATTAATTATTAATTCGCATCTTTACTCAAGTGTATTGACAACGATATAGTTGATAACAAGTGTAGAGCACAATATTTCATTCGCATCTTGATTATCATAACGTGGAAACGCGGTAGACAGATGCGCCAAAAGTACATCTGTGACGTCATAGAGACCACACCTTATTTTTAAAAGCGGACGTTTAAAAAAAAAAAATTAAAAATTAAGCGTTGGGAAAATGAAATTTTTTTTCTCGCTCCATGTTTTTTTTTTTTTCATTTTTTGCTTGTTTTATCAATTTTAGTGACTAAAAGACGTACTTATGACTGAAGGAAACAACCCCATTTGCTTATGAAACGCATATTCTACTCCAAAGTTATTCCAAACTTGCAATAAACTTGTCATAAAAAGGAATACCATTTCCCATTTATCTCAAAAAATGTAACAATCATTTATTACTTCTCTTTCAGAGGCTCGTGACTTTTTCCTTTGGAATTAAATGTCATGCGATGTCCATGGCTTGGTGACTACTAACAAGCACCGCCCCCTACACAAGTTCCAGAGAAGAGAATTTCATTAGCGAGATTTGCATGTTTCGTGCCTTTTCTGGGCGCATGCGTGGACGCTCGCGTGACCGTTCCGCTGCCAATCTGCGATGGGAAATGAGCTGCCCGTGATGAATTTTATTGGATACAGTTGAGGTATAATTTATTAGCCTCTTGTTACTTTTGCATAAATGTATTTTTAGATGGCGGGAAGATAGGAAAGGACACAATAGCCTCAATGCCCCTTGCAAGTGATATAAGAATATATTTTCGGGGTAAAATTAACCTGGCAATATTGAAAAAGTTCCGATATATATTTTAATCCAAATTGCGAAAAGTTCGTCAATGTCTTCCAAAAAATCCTAATTAGTTGGCCTGATAAATTGAAAACAAGAATATGTTGAAAAACGTTTTAAAAACGCTTTGAAACTGACTGCTTTCATCAAAGGATTTATTTGAAAGGTTTAAAAATGCATAATCCACAAATCCATGCTTGCTTAATTTCAGCCATGAAATGAATTTATTATATTAACTAAAGATTAACTTTATAATTACTGTTTTTCATTTCATTTTTTTGGCAACGATTAAAAATCTTGTCTCTCCCCCCTCCCCTTCACGACAAAGCAAGCGTTGACCCGGTACTCATCATAGCAATCGTAAATTATTATACGGAGGTGAGTCGTTCCACATAGGCGGATTTAGGACTGAGTTCTGGGGGGGGGGGGCAGGATTTTTTTTTTTTTTTTTTTTTGGGGCAACATTTTTAATTGCCCTCCCCACCCCTCTCCCATGTTTTTCTCTGTTTTCTGTGATGCATAAGGCCATTCTTTACTTTTTTATGTATCGTTTTCGTGTAATCATGGTGTCCTTTTTGAATTGACCTTAAAAGAAAGGGGGCTGGTATTGAGAGAGTGACGCAGGGCTTCCTAGTAAGTGGAATATAGAATCTCCAATTTTTGGGGCCCGGAGGAAATTATATAAAATGGATATAAAATTCTGCATCTTGAAGTCTTATAAAGGTTAATTGGAAATAATAGGCAATTTTTTTTTTTTAAAGTTTTACGCTTTAAAAGTGCTTTGTGATGCAAGTTAATACTTTAAAAGAAATGGTGCACAGATTTAGAGAATAGGTATCAAGAGAGTAACATACTACCCATTTGAACAATTCTTAATTTATACACTTGATATGAAATAAAATTGAAGCACACTTTGCTTTAGGAGTTTCAAAGACTTGTCTAATTATTTTCAAGGTTTGGTTGGCTAGATTGGGTTTTTGGTTTAAGAGCTCTAGTAGGCTATACTGCACCAATTCTTTTCAGGGATTTTAGAACCTATCAATAATTTGCACTTTCCGGTCTCTGAAATTGAGTAGTAGATTATATACAGTTGAACAGTATTGTTCAAACTTTGTAAGAAACGGCTTTTTTAACTTTAAGAGAAAGAATAAACTTTAAATTCTCATTACAACTTTTTTTTAATTATAAGTAGCGCAGAAAACAAAAAGAAACAGGGATGGTGTATAATTTTTTCCCCAAGCTAAACAGATTAACAATATGCAGTAAAAGTAAGATAAAAGCAATCAATACAAAAGAATTTCCAAAATTCTGCACTTGGGATTAAATAATTAGCGAGATATGAAGCATGTGAGTCACAAAAATTTATTTCAAGTAATATGTTACAAATGCGAGAACCATGATTTTTACATTTTTGATGCAGGATGTAGCAATGAGCTTAATTTGACACATTTTGGCATACCTCCCCCTACAATTTGTTAGAAATTTTAAAATTTAAGGGTAGTAACCACACGTTTCCAAATATTCAAGGTTTTCAAATACTTGAAAATGAAATTAGTTTTTCAAGCACTTTCCATTTTATTAAGGAACGAATCACAGTTTTTTGGGAGTTAGGGGCCCACTTCAAAGCAGGGGTCCTAAGCTATGGCTTGTTTATCTTATAGGCAAATCCGGCCCTGCATGTAATTCACTCTTACCTGCAGATTTTTGTTTGATTTTTTGTAATTTGAACGAAAATTCGTCAGTTTTTACACTTAAAGGATTTTTATGATTTTACCAATCTGTGTAAGGTGTTTATCGGTTTTTATCAAATTTCAGCAAACTTTTCCAAAGCTTTTGATAACTGAATTACTCACATTTCAATAATGACAATAACTGTCTCATTTAGACTTAGATGATTATGACTAACCATAATTTTTAAACAGTATTGAGAAAGTAAGGAAAATGGTACTTTCCCTCTAAGTAAAAGGATTCAATTAATTAGAACGTTCAGGTAACTGAAATTTATTCAGTCTGCGATAGTATTTACTTTTCTTTCTCAAAAAAAAAAAGACAAGCCGAAAATTTTCCAAGCGCGTGAAGTACAGTTCTAACAATTAGTTTCATATATACAATTTTTTTCCTTTAACAAATAAAGAAAACACAGTTATAAAAACATTTCATCAGGTAATAATGGTCTTACAAGAAATGTGCAAAACTTTCGTGCCGGAAATATATCTCCCTCACTTTTTCTTTTATTCAGATGTTTTCCTTACAATGTATGATTCTGGAAAATCAGAAATTTAGTTTTGAACTGCTAGGGATTGAGGTTCCTATTTTTTCCCCCTAAAAAATTAACGCATTGTTTACAGTTATTTTACGTTTTGTTTGTTTAATGATTGGACAATTTTTCCAGTTTTTTGTTTAATTGTTACATACATTCATTGAGTATGGTGTTAACTGTTACATTTGATAGTATTTTGCTGTACAAAAACCTTTTAGCTAAGTACTTCTTTTTCAATAGCATACATTTCAAATCAGCCAATTTCATTTGAACGTGTGAATCCAGAAGAAAATCTTTCGTCTGTAACAACCCAAAACATCTAGTTTTTGAAATCACGCAAATTGAAAGTAAACATTCTGAAAAGAGAGAAAACAAATTGTAACGAGTAGATCGTTCTGTTAGAGCAAATCGGGGAAGGGAGGGTCCCAAATGTTAATTATTGTAAGTGTTGCAGCTGAATGCATAGCTCGTTCAGCCTTTATTTTCATTCATATACTTGCCCAAGTGGTTTTCAATCCAAAATAGTTAATTTAGACCAATTTTCAGTACCCTAGTGACAGCTGTACTATTTGTATTTAATGTCCGTTTTTTTTTCTTTTTCTTTTCTCCCTTCAGAAAAGGACATTTGCTATTCTCTTCAATTTGATTGAACTATTCAAAAAAGAAAAAATCATATTTTTTTGTTATAAGATTTTGAAAGGTAAGTTGTTACTATATAAACTCCTCCCAAAACTGGGGGCATTGCCCCCTTTGCCCCCCCCCCCCCTCCCATAAATCCACCCATGCTCTTCTAAACTATTAAAAAACAAAAAAAATAAATATATATATTTTTTTAATTTTTGGAGGATGTGTTGTAACTACATAAAGTCCTCCCAAAACTGGGGGGGGGGGGCATTTCCCCCCTCTGCCCCCTATAAATCCGCCCATGTCGCTCCGTGCTTTTAAGTTGATTTCAACTGATTATGCTTATTTTTATGTTTGATCTTTCGTTATAATGGTCTTGTTCGAATAGAGTTACCGACCGGTTAAGCCAGGCGGTTGATCTCATGACGTTTGATGTCAGTGGTTCGTACGGTGAGGGTTTGTAGAACGTTTTCATATGTAATTGAGTAATTAGAACTCTATTAGAACTCTTCTTGTTGGTGCCCCGTGAGCCTGAGTCAACTGATCACTCGATTTGAATACGATCAGTGTATATAATTTTTAATCTTTTGGTGCATAACTAATACTTGTGCTAAAAATGCCTAATTCAAAATTGTGTAAATGTTTTATTTTTCGACCTGAAATCTAGAGTGGCAACAAAAAGTATTGTATTGTGTGCGGAATGTAAAAAATTTAAAAAAAAATGACATCAGTCTATTAAATACGAATTTCGAAATTGGTGAAAGTAAACGTGACTAAATTTCTAAGGCGTATTTCTGTATTCCAATGCATGAAGGACAAGTGTAAAGTCGTTGAAATTATCTGAGACTGCAAAAAAAGTCGTCAAACCATCTAAAAATATTTAATTAAGTGCAATATATAGAGGCAAACCATCTAAAAATATTTAATTAAGTGCAATATATAGAGGCAAACCATCTAAAAATATTTAATTACGTGGAATATATAGAGGCAAACCATCTAAAAATGCTTAATTAAGTGCAATATACAGAGGCAACACCAAAACTTGTCAATCAAAAAAAAAAGTCAATCGAACAGGTTATAACACTTTTGCCGAATGATTTACAATTCCTTTTTTAATTTTTTATAATCTGACTGAGTTTTCAAAAACGATTGCTAATTACTCTCTGTTGTCGTACCATTAAAATATGGTATATTTAGCGAACAAATCACATTAACATGTGTAAAAACCTCGTCGGCTGATTACTAGCGGGAATTTTCCTTTCATTTCATAAAGCAGCTGTCCGCCATTTCAGCTCCATTGGAAGTGGAAATGACAACGTCTGGGTTATTTACGAAGCATTGAGGAACACGGGAAAGGCGTGTCGTTCCACACTCAACTGTCAAAAACGATTTTTATATTACGTAAAATCCTGAATCGATTATTACATGCCTCAATTTTTTCTTCCTGTGACGTAAATTTTGGGTGGGCTGAAGTCTCATTTGCCTGACTTTTTAGAGGAATATTATTTCTTTTTTGCTCATTTATTTGTCATTCACTAGAATTGTTCTCCCTATCGATATTGAGAAATTGCTGGATTGTCTTTACGATATTTTCTTTGCATTTGTGAAAATTATTTCCATTAGTTCTATAAAATAACTTCAAAGAATTCAGATTCTTTCTGAATTCTTTCAATACGATTTTCTTTTTATTGTTTGCTACAGCAGTACATTCTGATGTGGAAAAAAAAATTTGGGGCTCCACGAAAAGAGTCGACAGAAAAAAGGTCCCACATCGCAATAGAATGCAGTATAGTTAAAAAAAAAATACTTTAAAAAAAAGGGAGGGGGGGGATTAAAACACGTGTCCTGGAAAACAAAACAAAACGTCAATTTCAGTTGCGAAAATGAATTTCATTCATTCATTCATTTAGAATCGCTTGGCTCGCTGAAGCCTCGGGTCAATGCTTTCTAAAAGCAATTCTCATGTTATATAATTAAAAACTCAGCGTATGTATCTATGTATATACCTATGTATTTATGTAGTCATCTATGTCCAAGTTTCTTCTCCCGATGGACAGTGAACTGACCATCGAACCTGGTATCCATGGATTCGTAATCTTCCCGTCTTTGTGTTTGGCTATTTAACATAATCCTCCGATAATAATTAGCGGAGACATCAATTAAAAACTATATATATTAATTATGACCAGTGGCGTATACAAGGGGGGGGGGGGTTACCCCCCCCCCCCTTTGACAAAAATTTAGGTTGAATTGTGAACTTGTGCGAACTTTTTATGGTGATATTTAATGATATATACACACACACATATATATCATTAAAAATCATCGTATGATCAAACTCTCCCCTTGGAAAAATCCTGGATACGCCACTGATTATGACACTTAGATTTCGACATGAAATCCCTATTTTTCGAAGGCTTTCCTCCATTCAAATTATTATTCAGTGCTTCATCTCAACTTTCCGCAACAATGCTTTTATTAAAATTAATAGCGGTGAAGAAAATCATTGAGACGAAAGATCTGTTGCCATTTTTTTCGAATATAAACAAGTAAAATTCTTTCTTTGTTTTAAAGGCTTTTCCTGGGAATTAAAATGTTCACTTTTTGGTTATTTTTCCGCAATCTACCACAAAATGTAACTGTTTTTTTTTCTTTTTAAGTCTGAGAACACGTCTCACTTGACGTATTTTTTATTTTCGAGGTGGACTGCGCAAAGCCGGGCTACGCAGCTGGTAGCTCTCTTAAGACTCGTAGAAGTTTCAAACAAATGTCTTCTAATACAGAAATTTTTAAGTCATCGAATGACCTAAAAGGTAAAACTGTGTATGAAATATTTCTTCCCTATATTATCAAATTTTTGGAGAAAATGAGGTAAAAATTAAAAGAGAGGAAAAAAAGGGGGGAATTTTGGGAAAAGCACTTTGAGGTACACGCCCCTACTTTAAAAGATTTTTTTTTTTTTTGGTCAAATTTCATGAAAATTGATCGAATATTCTTGATCTTACGCGCGTAAAAGACACATCCAGACAAACCTTCAGATTTATTATTAGTAGAGATAAAGGGTAAAAATCAATACTGTGTTGATTTTCATATAAAAGTTTTAATCTTTGTATTTCCATACTAAGATAATTTACCAATAGAAACTTGGTACAGCCTGCTGCATTTTTTTTAAGGATTGGAGGGCGAAATTTTCGGCTATGTCAAACGATTCTGTCAAGATAATGAACCACATTAGCATCCTTATTGCCCCAGCAATATCTACATAAAGAAAAAACTAGCGTGGAGGGAAAGCGATAAAATTGAAAAGGTCACAAGGGATAAAATGCAGACGACGCAGCTCGGTATGCGTGCCTTCGAGAGACTACTGGACGCTGCATAACGATCTGAATTAATTTTGTGAATATTGTGCACGCATGGTTTTCTCCGCTGTTTCCTTTCCACTGCTTTCATGGTAGTCACGCCAACAAACCAATGAGATAGTAATTCGAGAAAAGTATCTGTGTCTAGCGAACCGTCAGCTCACGCATGTGCAGAGAGAGGGAAAGGATTGAATATAAAAAGATTGAACTTCAGCAGCGTGATGGACATCATTAAAATGGCTTAGTTGATTTGAATAGTTTTGACTTTTGCCACCCATTCTGTTTGTATATTTTTCAGTGATGAAATGAGTTGATAATATCTGATTGAAAAGCTGAGTCGTAGATTATTTTGCCAGTATAGTTTTAGGTTAGGTATAAGGATAATCTACTGATTATTTTTTGCAGTTCAATTAATTGCAAGCACTAAAATGTCTTCACCAGCAATTGCGTTTGACCGAATTACAGCAGTTGTTGCCTCTTTTCAACAGATCTTTACTAATAATAAAGCTGAAAGTCTGTATGTCTGGATATCTGGATGTCTGTTCCACGCATAGCGCCTAGACTATTCGGCCGATTTTCATGAAATTTGGCACAAAATTAGTTCGTAGCATAGGGGTGAGCGAAGCGATTTTTCGGAAATTCGATTTTGTTCTTTTTCTATTCCAATTTTAAGAATATTTTATCGAGCAAATTATCATAACATGGACGAGCAAATTAACATAGCAAATTGGCGAAAAATTCGTCATCCATTATTTGTAAATATACAGGTAAGCCAAATGAGCTTTTAATGTTCTACTACGGGCAAAGCGGTGCATGTACCGCAATATTTCAGAATAAAGTTCTAGTTAACACTCAATAGTTGCAAAAGGCATCCAAAAAAAAAAAAAAAAAAAAGAATAAGAAAAATAAAAGTCAATCAGAAGCGGATTTGTCTTGCTTCCTTTCTTTCAGATTATGTACCCTAAGAACTTAAAACAAGTTGTATGAGATAAGTTGGAATTGAAATTCATGCATTAGTTTAAGAGGTATCAAAGCAACTTCATCTTTGTAGTCCAGTGTTCAATGCCAGGACTAATTGTGTGATGATATGAGTTGGTTACAAAAGAGACCTCCGTTAACATGACGCCAACTGTCATAGCGCATACTGGTGCAAAGTAGAGAGATCGTGCATTTTACGGGCGCAACATTGATTCTTCAAAAGCAATAAAACAAACGATCATTACAGCGTCCTCTCTATTGGGAATCCCCAGTTTACTGCGATAAATAATCTAACAATCGTTCCGAAATCTATGCAGCGGCACGATAGAACCTTCCCAGGGAACCATTAAGAAGTAGAACTGGCAAAAACAAAAGAGGCGAATCCCCCCCCCCCTCCCCCCCCCAAAATGGCGAGTCTCACGCACTAGATTTGTGTTACAAATTTCGGCAAAAGGGCGGACAGTTTTCAACTTCCACAATCTCTTTATCAGCGCTGGGCGTTTGGCGTTTAACGCGGGTATTTTTTTCTTTTCATTCTCGTGTGTATTTCTTTTAATGAACTATGGCGTGTTCATCTCAAAAGCTACCCATCCCCCTAACCGGGAAAAACACAAGAACGAAAAAGAAATAGAGTTCTTTCTAAAAATCAAGTGAAATTGGTGGTTTTCCCTTAATACCAATTAAAACCAATAAATGATAAATTGCTTAATGCAAGCGTAATCGTAAGTAATTACTGCTTTTTACTTTCACCAAAAAAAAAAACTTGTTTGAAAGAGGAAGGCGTTTCAAAAAGGATAGTTGGTTTCAGTTGTGTGCATTGTCCAAGAGTAAAAATAGTAGTTAAAAGAATTTCTTTTTACGCATTTAAATCATTCTAAAGATATTCTACACGCTCCCTCCTCCTGATGTCTGAACGATAGCATACCTTTACTTAAACTGCTGCCATGCATGTACTCAGAGGCGTTCACGGGGGGGGGGGGGCACTTGTTGGCCTGGGTCCGAGCCTGAAGGGGGCCCAATATTTTGAGAACTAAGGGCGAAATATAGGGGTAAATAATATGGAGGGGGGCCAAGAAAAGTCATTTGTGACGGGCCCCAACATTTCTGTGCACTCCCCGCATGTACGCATTGAGAAGAGATGAAATAGAGGGCGTGAAGACTTTCCTTCGTGTAGCAAATATTCCAAGTCACGTGATTGATTTTAAAAGCAAAACATTTTGGAAGAAATCAGGTTTCTGTTGCTACTTTCAAGCAAAACATGTCAACCATTCGTCGTTGTTGGCACGTGACTTAGAGTTTTAGCCTCAGCTAAACAAATATTTGAACTTGCTCCCTCCATTTACTAATTTCTGCTCTAAGCATGTACGCACTCACAGAAGCAATCGCCGCAGTCGTTCATTTTCATATTTCGTCAAGACAGCAGGTAAGAAGAGTAAACACAGTATTCTTTACATATCTCCACAGAAACAAATCGTATGGTATTAGGTCAGGTGACCTAGGGGACACGGCAATCATAAAGAATGTAAATAACCTCTCCGTTCAGGCGACCCTTCAAAGCATAACAGCACAGTCACACAAAGAAATTACAAGGACAAGAGAGAATGTGCATTCATGTCCGAGCCGGGATTCGAACCCAGGACCTCTCCATCGCAGTCAAACTTCTCTGAACACTAAACAAGTTTTAAATTTGATCATAAATATACATAAGGATAAATGATAAATTTCGTTGCGTATTAAAGTGATTGAAGTGGATTAAAAAATTAAAAAGCAGCGGTTAATTTTCCTCTCCCCAAATTTTGTTGTTAGTAGATAATGTAGTGTCTTTACCTTAAATTGGCGCCATCAGTTCGGTGCAGGCCTGACGAGAAGCCATGTAAGCCTAGTCGGAATCTAGGGGCCTGGGCCTTGGGGGGGGGGGGCGACATTGACGCAAAAAAAAAGAAAGAGAGAGAAAAAAGGTAAAAAAGGGGGGAAATTTGATTAAGAGAAAACGTAAAGATTAAATAAATTTACTTTTTTGGTATTTACTGTTGTGGCACTTAAAATAGAGTTAATTGTTTTCTAATAAGCGGTTTCGATTTTTTTCTCCCCCCCCCCCGTTTTTTCCTTCTTTGTTCCCTTTCCTTTTCTTTTTTCTCCTTTTTCCTTCTTTCCCCCTCCCCCCTTTTTTTTCTCTTTTTTTAAGGGGCCCGGTGACATAACTGACAAGGGGCTCCCCTTGCCTCTCTGCGGCTCTGGTTTAGTGAAGGGCAAACAGTTACGGAATACAATCTGTTTATGAGGGAATTTGTGGTTGAGCAATCGCCATGATAGAGCATGAACAATGTTATGAATTCAAGCATGTCCACGACTCAATGTGATGCATTTTTTGTTGCTCTGTGTTTGTACTACGTGTGAACGCGTTTTAATAAATGTGTGAACTAAAAGTCATAGGCAGGAAGTTTAGATTAATGACCATACGTTGCTACAATGTCCGACAAAGAGCTTTTCAAATTCATAAAAGAGGTAGCAATCTTAAAACCAAAAATAACATCATATAAATATTTGCACAATTAGTTGTGAGCTAACGACTATAATTACGACTAAATTATCCATTAATTCTGAGGAGGAAGTAGAAAAATCATCATTTATCTCCATTAATTGTAGGTAGAAGAAGCATAGCTAATAGATTTTGCTGTTCTTTGTTGTCTATTGACAGTGCAGCAAAAAGATCAGAAATGTAATTAAAGTTAAATTCAAATACCAATATATGTCTTTAAGGAATGTCCTTTGAACCATATCGTCAATTTCTAAGCTTAAGCTTTAATTAAAAAAAAAACTAAGTAAATCAATGCCAAAATTTTAGAATCATTATGTAAAAAGTTTAGATAGGAACTTTGATTAGCTTTTTACTTGCTATTATTTAAATCCCCGATGTTTTTTAACTTGTAGAAATTGCAATTTCATCTAGAAAACTAAATAAATAACATTTCTCTGTTTTATTTTGAATTTAATTATTTTCAAAAGTTAGTATAAATAAGTTGTCGGAAGTGGCAACAATAGCTCTGTCATTTTCTTTTTTTTTTTTTTTTTTTTTCGCTACTCCGAATATTGACTACAAATTCTAACAAACTTTGTTACCAAGTCAGCTAATAAAACCATCGATGTGTAATGTTAGTAACTTTTTACAGCTCGATGTCCCAACAAAACAAGTCCCAGCAAACTGAGCGCTTTTTTATAAAACAAGTTCTCGGGGCATAAAATAAATGGAGGGATAAAAGAAAAACATGGAAAGCATACTACGTTATTAAAATATGTAAAGGATAGCTATCAATGAGAGAATTTACACCTCAGTTTATACTATTTACAGAGCGATAAATCAGTTACTTAAATTATAAATACATCAATTGTCTGTTGTGTGCGCTCCATACTTTTCCTTTTAAAACTTACAAGTAATACAGTCAACTCGATTACTCGAAGTACCAAGGAACCCTATAAAGTCTAAAGTCTTCGAATAATCGGTAGTCCGAGTTATTGGAAGCTCCTTTCCTACCCTTTTCAAGAATAATTTTTATTTTGTTTTTTAGGAAAAGTGAATAATAGATATATTATAGCGTTAGTAGTTTGAATAAAACTAATCATTATAAATATATACATAAATCTTTACGTAGAATAAATTTTATTATGATACTTAGAAAAATATTGTTTTCGGTTGCTTATATTTGTTTTTGTTATCGCACCTTGAAACGTCATTTAGTTTGTGAACACAATTCGACCAGTCTACGTTTTCGAAATTCTCCAGTTACTGCAGTAAAATATTGGAAAAATCTTATGCTCGATGATTAATAGGGAGGGGATCAGGATTCTTCTTTATTGTCATCATCAGAGTCTGCACAAGCAGACTCTCCACGAACAGTTTCCACACTAGTTTCGTTAAACATAAATTTTGACTGATTTTCATGAAAAATGTTAATGAAAAAATGGTTACACATCATTTTTGCGCCGACAAAGTTATGCAAAAATTATGTTCAAAAAGTAGTAAAGATGTTATTCAAAAGAATGAAATTATTTTTACTTTTTAGAACAATTTCCGGCTGCAGTTTTTAAAGTCGGTTCTTTTTTTTTTTTTTAATTTTTATTTCCTAAAAGCACTACTACTTGAATCATCCAAAAATCAAGGAAATTTTTTTCAAGTTTTGAAATTTTTTTTAGGTTTTCCAAAGATAAGCCCGGCAGTGCAATTTTAGGTCGTCAGTCAAGGCAAAAGTAACCCAATCGGCTACTTTTTTTTTACAATTGGCTAATTTTGTTCATCAAGAAGTTTTTGTGTAAATTAATTATCCCCCTCATACCAGCTGGTAAGAAAAAAACTTTTTTTTCTTATTTTGGTTGCATATTTATTCATAAATGAAAACAAAAATTCCGTAAAAACTTCGATTTAAAAGTAATACATTTAAGATATAGAGACAACTTTGTATTGAAAACACTAAATTATCTCGGGACCGAATGAAAACTTCGAGATGGAGAAATATTTAAGTCATAAGACATCGAGTTATCGAAACTCGACTGTATAATGGCTGTTAAAAACTTACAATCACAAATATTCTAGAAAAAACCTGCGAGAAATTCCGAAACTGTTTGGGGCTTTAAATTTACATGAAATATGTGCAAATTATTTTACTTTTTAGTTCATTTTAAAAACATGGTATTCTTCAAAACTTTATTTATTTCATTCATTGTTTTTTTGACTTTAGTGCCGCACTGCAATTAATTTCAGCCCCTATTCCCATCATTTCGATGAAACTGCTTTTCATTGATGGTAGTGTATGATCCGGCAATTTAACGTTCTCATTTCAGAATACAATAAAATCCAGTTTATGAATCATAATATGCTTATTTTATTTCATTTTTTAGTAATGTAGGTTTATTTTAAAGTTTTGCTTTGCATAGCTTTGTACACCATATAAGGGAGTTGACGTCCCCCTTGTCCATGCAACGACGTGGCTGATTTTTGGCTTTTCTCATGACTTCTAATAGCATAGCAGCAGACATGTTGACGATTTCTACCTTGATGTTGACCTTCAGGTTTTACAGGATACTTAGAGGGTTGTCCTAAACATGAGATTCAAAAAAAAAAAAAAAATCACAAGAGGGCCAAACGGAGGTGCAGTTGATCACTCACAGTGGTACAGGTGGAAGTGTACACTCAAAGCAGCCTTTGATGCACTTTAAATGTGAACCATACTCAATCCTGTTGGTACCAAATGTTTGCTAAGTCAAATTCATCAAATCGTGGGAAGAATAGAGAGTTTTTCTGTGTATGATCGTAATGTGAACGTCACCTAACAATTGCGATCTTCAAAATTATGTAAAACAAAACTTTAGATATGTTCTTACAACACCAATTAAAAATTTATTGAGTTTTGGAATAAGAAAGTTACGTTGTCGGACTGTGTCGGACAACATAAACAAGACACTAGATTTTTCTTCCGGTAGCCCATGTCTTCTTTTCACACTGCATACACGAAAATTTCCAAATCTTCTACAATCGAACAAGCTAACAACGAGCCCTGAATCAATGAAAACTCGGATTTAGTGTAGAAATCAGAAAGACTTGGTTGGTATAGTGTTTAGTCTACGGGAGCTTAACTCGCTTTTAACGAGCAAGCCCCCCTTATTGCGAGCAATATTTTTGTGTTTCTTAAAATTTCTATCGATTTTCAACTCAGCTTATTCTTTCTTGGAAAAATTCCTTTGAAATTCTGAAGGCAACCGAAAGTTAGTGATGACTGTTGAGATGAGTCATGAGCCCAGAAAGCTAATGATGACGGCTCCCCCCCCCCCTTTTTTTTAACTTGGTGGGGAAGAGAAGCATTTAAAAATTATATATTTGTTGACGTCAATTTTATCACTTAGTTGCTCAAATTCAAGCTAATCCAATCAACAGCTTAAATTGCGGTCGAACGGTAGATCATACACTAACTACCAATAAGTATTTGAACACCTATGCAAATGTCGATATCTGCGGTCCTAAGGTACGTCACGGCCTCCGCCGGTATATATCGTGTAGGAAACAGCATCGGCTTTAGTCGCATGCAAGATTTCTCACAGTTCGGAGCTCTCTGATTTCGAGAAAAGTATAACTATCGGGTAGTATCACAAATGTGGCCGATCCTTAAGGGACATTACTTGCGATCTGAAGTACCCAAAATCAACAGTGGCCTATGTGATTAAGAAGTGGAGGGTGAGCTGTCATTGTCGGAATGTCCCCGAGTCGGCAGACCAACGAAACTGGGAGATAGAGACCGACGAGTGCTGTCCTGAGAAATTCGGAAGAACAGCACCCAAACGATGGCCCTCATCTGCGAGAAGTTTCAACAGGCATCCGGGAGTATTGTTTCATATAATACCATCCGTAAGGAAGTACATCTGCTTGGTTTCCATGGTCGTGCTGCTGCCCATAAGCCTTTGATCACAAAGTCTAACCGTGCTGCTCGGTTAATGTGGTGCAAAGCACATCGAAATTGGACCGTAGATCAGAGGAAACAGGTTCTTTGGAGTAACGAATCAAGGTTCACCCTTTACCGTTCGGATGGCAGGGTCTATGTCTGGCGTCTACCTGGAGAACGTCTCCTACCAGAATGCATTGTGCCAACAGTCAAGTTCGGCGGAGGTAGAATTATGGTCTGGGGGTGTTTCTCTTGGTATGGGCTGGGACCCTTGGTCCCCATTCATCGTAAGCTCAACTCCGATGCCTACTGCACTATTTTGGATGACATTGTGCTTCCTACGTTGTGGCAGTTTTATGGGTTGGACCCCTGTTACTTTCAGGACGATAATACCAGTTGTCATGTTTAGACGTTAACCAAAGCTTGGTATGGTGCCAATGGAGTTCATCAAATGGTCTGGCCTCCCCAGAGCCCAGACCTGAACCCTATCGAGAAACTCTGAGACGAGTTGCAACGCCGAATTCAGGGGCGCACTCCCCGTGCAAAATCGGTGAAGGAACTTCTATGTCTTCTCCAAGCTGAGTGGAAGAAAATACCACTAGCTGTCATACAAAGACTTGTGGAAAGTATTCCCCCGAGTGTTCACTCTGTAATTGCCTCTCGTGGAAGCTCTACCAACTATTGATTTTGAATAAAGTTAGTTTTTCTTTTCTATCACAGGTGTCCAAATATTTATTGGTAGTCAGTGTAGAACGCTGCGGTTAGTCACCGGTCGACCAGTCGAGGTCGGCGAACGCAACCCATGAGTATTCCTCGAAAACAATAACCTAAGAAAGATACAATTCGGAACTCCAGCGCTCGAATACGCTACCTTGCGGTGATTTATAAAACTTCAAATGAAACTAAAACATTGCCACGTTGCGATCCACGTGTGTCTGTTGACGTAAACACAGGCAGTTTGTTCTGAGTATTTATTAACGCAATCGATGTGTCTTAGTTTGCTTTCAGCTACAGAAATTAATTCGTCCCTTAGTAGTATTCTCGAGCTTCTCAAAATAATGTTAGTTTTCATTATTTCCTTAATAATTGGTGAAAGCGAAAATTCTGGATTAACAAACTTGGATAACGTTATACAAGGTAAAAAATTTTATTGTTTTGTATGAATTTGTAAGAATATGGGGTTTTTTTTAATCTTAAATTAATTAAACTTACCATATTTTACAGCAGCATTTAGTTGGAATGGACAGTATGCAAAATATTTTCTTGAATATATTATCGTAGAACAAAATGAATAACCGAGAAAGAATTTACTTTATTCCTTTTATTCTCAGCTGAAAGGTTTCGCCAAATTTGTTTAGGGTTATAGTTTTAGTATAGTGCGAGCAAAGTAGCCTTGGCGAGATTTCGCGTTTTTAGTTAAAGCATTTTTAATTTTTATCATGAGTGGAATAAAATGGTAGTAAGATTACAGAATTCGATAAGTGAAAAGAAATAATGGTCAATCAACTGAAAAGAAAACTACCACCATATATCCGTGAGAATTTTGTTGATGATTTGCATAACATGACACAATTAAATCGTAACTCAGAAATTAGAAAAATCGAAACAGAAAATTTTTAAATTAACCGATTCGGGAATTCGAGAGAAATAACTCAGCTACAAATGGAAAACAATAAGCGCTAGCCAAGCAAGGCAAAAAAGTATCATCTTCTTTCGATAACAATTTGTAATGTCATATTGAATTTTCTAGCATTAATTGTTATTCTTGTCAGGCTACAATTATTATTTAGTTTTATCAAGAATTGATAAATATCGAATTCAACATCGTGGAAATAGCTGCTTAGAACTACGAACTACGTAGTTTGCATTAATCGTTGACGTTTAGTAATGCTTCTTGAATTCTCATTTCTTTCTACGTGGGCCAGAATATCCACAACACTTTGAAAATTAATTTAAAAAGAATAAAACGAAAAAATCATACGTACGAACAAAAATCACAACACTTTTAGCATTTTCTTCGTTACCACGTGCGTTTGTTTTAGTTTTTAAGCCCGCCATTAGACAGTGACTTCAGTGCCCCCTATAGTTCGTTGGAGTTGCGAATAAGACAGTTCAAAGCAAATTAACAAAACTTGTTTGGTACTACTGTGTAAGAGAAAAAAAAAAGTATGTATGAAATGAATATTTTTGATTTTTTGCACGAACTCGTTTTTTACGAGCACCCGGGTAACGAGCAAATATCAAGGTGCCTTCGCTTTCGTTATAAGCGAGTTCGACTGTATAATAATTTTTAAAATGCATTTGAGATTACATTTTTCCGTATAAAATATAAAATTGAGCTTACCTTAAACTTTAAGACCGTTTTAAAAATTCCGACTTTTTCCGTAAAAATTTATATTAAAAAGACACAATATTTCAGACTAGATTTATTGCATTATCCATAAGTCTGATTAGAACACTTAATTACCGCATTACGGCAATTACGTCGGTGCTAATCACCTGATTGCAACACTGCTCCAATGGAAAAAAATAAATAATCATGGCGGACATTTAATTGAGCTTATGAATTGCTCCTTAACAGCGCTCGAGAGAGACATGGCGCATAATGAGGTAGCATGGCATGGAATTAATTTGCATACAAAAGACCGAATTATCAGCTCATAAAAGGGAGGGGAGTAAAAACGAAGCTCTGCACATTCGAAGAATAATGGGAAAATAACCTCCTCCGCCTCCGCTCAACTCCAAACGGCAGATAGTTTGTAACGGTTTAATTTAAAAGGAAAATGGCGCTGGCGTATTTCAGGTAATAGAATAAAGTCGCCTAAAAAGTAATCTAAATCACTACGGGACTTCTGCTCTTGGAATACAAGAGTGTCTAGCGGTTAGGTCGGGGGAGGGGTGTTTTGTGTTAGTTGCAATTGAAAATAATTGAACTGGCTGCGATTTGGAATGCACAGCTCTCGCATTCTGTTCGTCGACCGCTTTTGAGAAGGATGCCGTGAAAGTATCGTCTGCTCAATTGGAAAAGCGCGGGATGCGAAAGACAACTGTAATTAATTCTCCTCACTGTCTCTGTCGCCTTGAATATTTTATCGAGCTTTAATTTTGTTGGTAAAAGAGGAAATTCCCATCTTAAGTGAAATATTTATTTAAAATAAGATTTTGGCAACAATGCAGTTTAATGTTGCTTGGAATGCGGGGTTCAGAACTTGTAATAAGGATTTGCTATTTGCGTTGAAGTTAAATAATTAACATTCATATGCATAGATAGATGGCCAGATAGGTGGTTCGCCATCGTCTGCTTGAACCAAAAAATTGTCCAAGAAAAACTTCAAATGTGTTCAAATGAATTGTAATGAATTCCAATTTCAGAGAAACAAATATGTGTAGGAGGCTTTATGTGTTACTGAGCAAAAAATAAGTTTCGTCGGCTCAGCACTTTGATTTTCGTAAACGTTTTACGAGTAGTAATTTATACTGTTTAACTATTAAGATACTTTCTCCTTTCAAACTGGCTACCAACTGTACACAATTTCGCCGAAACGGTTATCACAATTGGCTTTGGTGTTATTTTAAAGAAGTTGACTTACATTGGATCCAAAATGACTGTCTGTCTACGGTCTAGACAGTCCCTACGCCTGATCTTATCCTTCAAAAAGACAAGGACTGGGGATTTTAATTTAACTTTTACACAATTAAAATCTGTGCCCGCCTGTCATACGAGACTTTCATGTGGTTACATCCTCGTTGGCAGGGCTTGAATACTGAATAAGCTCTGAAAGTTTGGGCTTTCCCTCAGAATTTTCAGGAAGGTCCAAGAATGACTTTAAAACTTTGATGAAAGATTCCAGTTACTGTTTTTAAGTGTTATTTTTCACCTGACAAAGATTATCAGAACAAGAGGGGGAAAAACTGCATTAGTCATTTTCTGTCATTAAAACTTAAAAATATCAACGATTTTGCTCCAGTATATGATTTGATTATTAACTGCAGGAGTTGCAAGGCAACTATACAATGTATACACATATCTATGTCGTGGGGGGAGAAAGAGAAGACACTGGAATCTGAATTTAGCCGTGTCCCTTGGGAAATGATATTTGCAGCGTCAGTGAGTTTGCTTTCAATGCGTAGAACTTAGAAAAACACTACAAACAAGTAGGAGTCTCCGTAGTAAGATTGAGCTTACCCTAACTTTAGAGACTAATCGGGTCTTGCTCGTCTGCAGAAATTTTGGCGAGATGACCAAACTGTCAGCAAATGATCAGCAAGACCATCGCCAAATGCCAAAGACTCTGGAGGGAAGGTTTCGCTAAGTTCGTAGTCAAATGCCAAACCGCTGCCGAAGGAGGCTATCCAGTGGGCACAGTTAGATAGGCAAGCGCAACAAAGCATGGGGCAAAACCCTCTAGTATCCTTTTCAATTTTTCAATTTTCTTTATAAATGCCATGATGTTTCTATAAAGAGCAAAATTGCTGGAACTTCCAAATTATTTTGAAGTAATTCAAAGTACAAATTTATTACGAGATAAAAACTTGTAACAAAGAACTCGACACCCCAACGACTAATAAACCTTTCCGCTTCCACGTAGAGGTTGGATATTTTCCAGTCCAAACAGTAGCAGAACAATACTAAGTTTTGTTTTAATTTTGATTTCACAAAATTTACAGTGTCTTAAACATGCCGCGCCAAACACGAAACTCTCGAAGCTTTTTCTGCACACAGAACACATTCAAACGAGCGTCGCCAAAAAGTTTCTTTGAACCATTTTAGATGGTCAGTGCTTCAAATATTCATCTGAAACGGCAATTGCTTCTATCACGGTAGTATTCCACCCCTCCTCCTCCTCACCTGAAAACAGCCCCCGCTTTCTTTTCGAACCCGGCATCGATTCTTTCCAAATGGAACAGGTGAAGAAGCAACAAATAAATAAATAAACTCGTCGCGAGTGATTTGTCCCTGTGAGGTGAGGGGAGATCCAAAGTAAATAGGAATTTATGTCGGGGTCCCCGTTGGGACGCTCGCTTGTGGAAAATCTAAGTGGCGCGTTCGCTTTACGCCACTGGGGGAGCACCTCTGACCGACGTGAAACTAAATTCGCTTCACCTGTTTTTTTTTTCTTCGGGGAACCGCTACCTTATTAAATTTGATTACAGATAGGCCTTATTTTCAATCCGAAGTAATTTAATTAAATGTTGTAAAGTCTGCAGAAACTTTATATCAAAAACAAATTTTGTTATCCATTTTCAGTCCCATCTTTATATTTTCCTGTTAAATTTTCACAAGTGTTCTTGCCGCCTGATATGTTTCGGAATTAAATAAATAAATAAATAAATAAATAAATAAATACAAATATGAATAAATAAAAGTAAAACGGAATAAATTTTCTTTGACCAATATTATCATGTTCTTATATTTATTTAACAACTAGAAAGTCGCCCGTCAAGGTCGTCAAGGTACGAAGGGTAAAAATTGCTTCTCTTCTACATTTTAACAAAGCAATTGCCTGTTTGGTGATAGTTTGACAGTTAAAATTTTAACCCAAACTCCAGTGGATTAACCCTAAGCTCCAGTAGATAGCGTTCATGGTTGACCGCTTTTTTGTTTCTTCATTCCCCTGAAATGACAGTCTTACCAGTAAAACACTCAAGTTGCCGGACCGAGTTCAGCCTTGTCACAATAAAGCATGTTAAACATTAACAATGTTTGGTAATGTAAACCGTGCATGTTAAACATTACCAAAACATATTATCAAATTATCATGCAGTGGCGCGAGTTTCATTGTAGAAGAACGCAGGTTACTCGATCATCGGCTGTTATTTATTCAACAATAGTAAAAGGAAAATATTTTCTCAAAAATTTATTTCTACCTCATTGAAAATACTGCTAAGGAATTTACAAAGAGAAACTTCGACTTTCGAACTGCTTTTGAAAAAAAAAAAAAAAAAAACCGAGAATGTGAGGGACTATTGTTTATTCCGTGGAAATTTTCTATATTTTAATAGCAATCGTTTAAAAAAAAATCTACTTCGAGGAAATTTTTCTCTTTTTCCAAAAATCCTGTTAAAAATGTAGAGAGCTACAAAAAAAAAAAAAAAAAAAAACCGCTGAAATAAAACAAAAATTACAGTAATAATAAAGGGTGTAGAGTAAATGTATTTCTGTCACTAAGAATAAAATGTCGCAGATAGCAAACGTTGGTTTTTCCAGGATCCCGATTCAAACTTTTTTTGATACGATAAGTATAAAGCGTCTACCAATAGAAATTAACGATCAAGCAAAAGGAATAAATACGATATACAGACCTGTAGTGGCCGGTGCTTCAGTAGTGGCCATTTCAATGTTCAAAACGCACTAGTAGCGGTCACAGTGAGGTATATTTTTAAACTGCGGGCCAACAAAATTAATGTACCTCTCTTGAAACTCAATGAGTGTATTATAGCCCAACTCTTCCTTAATCGTCCCATTTTCTAAAAAAAGCCAAAATTTCAGTTTGTTCAATTTTTATGCATTTTTTCCCAAAACTCAAATTTGATCCACTAGCAGCCACTCCAAAGTCTGAAAATTTCAGTAGTGGCCACCTAACATTCTCCTATCCGAAGAATTTACATTACTTTAAATTTAAATAACTGATGAATAAAATTGATTCAATATGATAGTTATATTACGTTAAAATATATTAATCACATTATTATTGTTCATTTCTTTCTTCAAAGTATATAAGTAACCTTGAGGTGAGCACTACTGAAGCACTGCCCACTACTGGTGTGTTTACCTTACTGATGCACAAATTACTAAAAATTGTTCATAAACGTGTTTTCGGGTAGCAAAAAAAAAATTTTTTTTAATGCAGAAATCATTACATTTCTGACAATAAGCAGCAGTCACAATGCAGGATTCATTGAAAACTCTAGACAGCGAAAGAGTTACTTCGGACGGGGAAACAAAGCCTTGACATTGCACTCCATGAAAACAGATAGTACAGTCGAACTCGCTTATAAGAATCGCGAAGGGACCGCGATATTTGCTCGTTAAAACCGAGTGCTCGTAAAAAACGGGTTGTGTGAAAAAAGAATCACAGAAATTACATCATTGCTTTGCTATTTTTATATATCTGTACAGTGCCAAAGAAGTTGTGTATTTGATTTGAACTGTCTTATTGTCTCTTTTTTATTGTTGTCAAGGAACGTGGCGTCCGAAAAACATCGTCATTTGAATCCGTGACTTCAAAACAGCACTTTTGAAGATAAGTAAGTCGAGGGCCATTTAACTTCAAATTCCTCACACTTGTCGTTAGGATGCTTCTTTTTTTCCCCTCTCTTTTGACTTTCAGCTACAATATCCTCGTAGTATATCTCGGAAATGATAACATTTTCTTCAACAAATGTACAATTTTTAAATGTTCCTCTGCTCCACGAATTTCAGAAAAGGGTCATCACTTGCTCTCATGATTTATGTCTTATCTCGAACTTTCTGCTGAATTTAAAACATTAATGGAATTTTTCCAAAAATAGAATAATCTTTTTACAGATGGAAATCAACAGACATTTTATGAATTACAAAAATATTGCTCGCTTTAAGCGGGATTTGCTCGTCAAAAACGAGTTTTGTTAACTTGGACTTAACATTATACAAACAGAATTTTTTTGATTTTCTCGCTAAATCTGAGTTTTCGTTAATACGGTATCATCGACTGAGATCGACTGTATTATTCATTTCTCAATATAATCTGCAGAGGAAGAGGAAACTTTCATCAATTAACACACACAAAATAAAAATAATAATAAAATAAAATGAAATAAACAAGTAACATAGATTAATTAATTAATTAATTAATGATAATAATAACGTTGACATCATAATGGATAAGGGTAATGATGATAATAATGGTGAAGATGGTGGTGATGGTAATGATAATAATCACAATAATAACAGCAATAATGCTTCTAACTATTTTGCGGATTAGCGCAAAACAGAAAACTTGTCTTAAAAGCATCAAAAGCTAGCGAAGCAAAACCAATAGAATAAGGGGGACAACTTTTTTATAAGCATGCTTACTACCAGGGTGGATATGCTTTAAAATCGATGAATGTAGCTGACTAATTTTGGCGATATCCCCGCTCCATGTCAATTTGTCTCGAGTGCCCGATAAATAAAATGTCTCATTCTATAGAGGGAAGAATGAACAGGTGTCGCCACCAGGGATTTCCGAACTCCATTAAGTCCACCTCGTTCATAGGTGTAAGTACAAAGTAAAAAGTATGGTTATTTTCACCCACCCCATTCCTCTAATTTTTTGATGCTTTCAGTTGCAGTTAACTTCTTGCTTTTTTATGGCTATTACAAGGGTGCCCCCCCCCCTTAAGAGCAGGGACGCACCCCCTTAATATTGTAAAGACACCCCCAAAGCATGAGTCCCCCCAAAAAAGGGGGAAATACCCCTCAAAACACCCCCTTCAAATTTCAATATCTCAGTCTGTGCTATGACCCCTCTATGTGGACACCCCTGGCTATTGTAAGCATTATGATGCAAGTTGATAAGCCGTCGCCTTTCAATAAAATTCGCAGTTCTAGAACTTGAACACGCCACCTTGTGGTGATTTAAAGAAGTTATCCAAAGAGGTAAACCATTTTTATTTTGTTTGTACAAGGCAGACGTCTCCTGGGATAGGTCATATTCTATGTAAGTGGGCTGGTCTTGGTTTTTACCTCTCTCAGCCATCATTATCCATTGACTAAAGCGCCTGCTATAGATTATTTTAATTCCGAATATGAAATTCACTTGTCTGTTATGCAAAAAACAAGGTCCAAAATAAGTATTGTCCGTTTTCCACGAGAAGGCACTTGACTCCTCCTTCGTCACGTGGTATCCGAATATTCTATTTCGCTGTTTTCGGCAGAAGGTATATTCGGATCATAGCATTTTGTTGTAAAAGCTGCAGTTTTTAAAATGTAAGATTAACTAAAATGACAACAGACAAGTGAGGCAAGTGATGTAAAGGACAATAAGACTTTTTTGCACATTAAAATGCACGTCCTAGTTAAGGCTGTCTGGTTCTCTCATTTAGAAGCCCGTGGATTGCTTACCGATCACCCAAATGGAATTCTGCGTTCGAGGAGGCGGTGCGAAATGCCGTCTCGTGAAAAGCAGACAATATATATAATTGTTATCCATTTCATCTAATTTAGGCTTTTGTAATAGGGTAAAAGTGGGAGAGACGCTATATGAGGTGGGACGCCATACCTTCGGGAATTCAGTGATTAAGAAACAGATGGCTACTATTTTTATTTACCCATTGACGTTTCCTTCTTAAGGTGTCAGTTCTTGTTCGACTGCGCTCGAGTGTGACGTGTGCATGACGAAAAGATCATTGTAGTGCGAGCATTTTTCGACGAAAATTTTGAATCGCTTTGGTTTCAATAAGTGTTAAATGTAAAAGAAAGACACCATAAAGTTTTTTTTTTTTTTTTTGTTTTAATGTTTGATTTGGCGTGTTATTAACTTATTTCAACTACATTTAGCAATATATGTTAATACTCACGTACGTTATACCTGTGTGGCATCTCTTCCACATAATAAGGAGAAGTGCCAAACTTTTCAAAAGTTTAAATGAAGGGGTGTTTTGTTTATATATATATATTTTTTTTTCGAATGCCGAGAAACTACGCGAGGAAGCATACTGTAATCAGGGGGCAGTCGGGTGAAGAGAACTTGCCTAATTCTGGCTTTTGAAAAAGTAAAAAATGTAGAAATGTCGAAAAATGAAGCTCAAAAACTATGGAATGCCGTGGGAAATACATCAGGTTTTACAGCTTCTGTAATGTTCCCACTCAATCCTAATGCTATTTCAGATCATTTCTTTGCTATATCTGATATATCTGAATTAATGGAAGTAGCTACTCCTGACATACTTCTAGAAAGTGCTGCCACTTCAGCTCTGTCTCTAAAAGGACCATTAGCTTCCAGACAAACATCCATTAGTAAAGAAACCCCTATAAAGATTCTTGAGAAATCTTATCGAATCCCAAAACTACCTAGCTCGACAGTGAAGTGTAAACAAGTTGCTTGTGTGAGCGGAATGTTGGCAAAATTAATATTTAACAAAAAAAGACTGACTGTGTTAAGTGTTCCTTATGCCAAAAATGGCTGCACTAGTCACGTACAATGCACCGTAATAATTGTGGTACGGAAATAATCCGCAAAAAGATCAAAATCAAGAAATAATAACATAGGATGGCATCTCTCCCACACTTTATGGCGTCTCTTTCACACGTTACGGGAGAATGGCCTGTTGTCAACTTACAATTTGTCTTTCTTATTTAACTGAAAAGCACGTTAATGGTAATTTTAATACTTAATAATAGTGTAACTAAAATAAAACATAAAAGGTTGATTTATATTGCATTTTTAAGTTTATTTAATTTCTGCAAAAAGTATGGCGTATCTCTCACTTTTACCCTATCCCTATGGAGTCAACTTGAAATTTCTTGCAAGATAACGAATCCAATATGTCTTTATTGGCGATGCAGGTCACATGACTTCACGAAGCTGTGACAAATTAATTTTGTAAGAATAAGATTCGAATGTTCCTTCTTAAAAATTTAGATGCATGAGTCTACACGTAATTATACGCTTGGCTGCTTCTTGACTATAAATTCAATAGAACTTAAATGTCACCTTGTATAGTTAGATTGCGCAATTGTGTAAGGCTGTAAATAAAATGTTTTACATAATATTACGCTTGAATCTTGAAAACATCTTAAGCTACAACTCATCTTGATTTTAATTGTAAAGGCGAAATCAACTGAATACCAATGAGATGATCAATTATCTTTTGAAATTCATACGTAGTCGGTTTGAGCAGTCCGATAGACATCAAGCAATCATTGGTTGAAGTTGACTAAATACGTTTGTGCTTGAAAAGTCAAATAAGAAAAAGTAACATTTAATTGCACAAAATTGCAGATTACTACATACAGGTGTTTCGGAGTTCCAAGAAACCCCCTTTTCAATGCGAAATAAGTGAACTTATGAATGATAAGACATCCAAAAAACCCTAACTATTGTTGGATGTCTTTTCATTCACTTATTTTGCAATGAAATTGCAATGAAAATTTCCTTATGAACGCTTAACAAAACATTAAAAAATTGCGGTAGTTGCCTTCCTCACCATATTCACCCGACACTGCACGATCTGTTTTCCTTTAGTTCTGATAGCTTTGAGGCCAAAAAATTTTAAAAAACGACTGATATACAAGATGCCATTTTCAGACATTTTGGTCCCAAACCACATGATTTTAATCGTTTCGGGACAGAAATTGTTCATTTTAGATGACAAAAAGTTATTAATAACAATGATATTTACATTATTGGTTAAAAATAAAAATCTGTTGAAAAATTACTTGTTTGATAAAAAAGATATATATATATATATATATATATATATATATATATATATATATATATATATATATATATATATATATAATATACGTATATAATATGCGTCTATATATTACATACGTTCCAGTCCCCCTAATATTTGCGTAAAAGGTGAAGATATTCTCCTCATATCTCCCGGGTCCAAAAAAATGTGGTGCCCCTGTCACAAGAAAATACGCACATTTTCAAATTATTTTTTTATACAAAAAAAAATTAAGAAATTAAGGCATGTACCCTTTTTTAATGCCCCTAAAATTGTGAAACCCAGGTCGACGCGGACTTGCAGGACCGTGTCTTAATCAGTCCCCGTGTCTCATATTTTACTCAGTGAGAGTATACAGTGAAACCCCCGATTTTACGTTTCTCAAGAGGCTGGGTTTTAAAACCGAAAACTACAGAAATACATAGATAGAAGAAATCAAATTGAAAGAAAACTAAGTCATGAAGATGACTCTTTCAAAACGTTATAATCTCTATATTATATAAGGAGAGCGTAATTAAGCGTTCCATTTAAAGATTATTTTAACACATTTAGTTGCAAATCCTGCCGTTTAGGTTAAAAATGGTCCATAATAGTTGACTATACAAAAGAAAATGGTCTCTGAAATGCATTTCTCTTTTCATTATTAACTTTCAACAAAGTGGATTAGCATTAAAAATGCACAAAAGGAAAATTATTGCTCATTTTAGGATATTTTTTTTTCCTTTCCGTGAAAAACGTAAAATGCGGGAAATTAAATAACAAACTTACAATCGGGATTAAATTAATATTATACGGGAAAACTGAAATCCGATGAAACAAACGTAAAATCCGGGAAAACGTGATTCGAGGGACGTAAAATCGGGGTTTCACTGTAACTGTACTCAACACTTGTTCACATCCATTTTACTTTTTCCAAAAAGACATCGCATATGAATTGCAGCGCTAGCAGGGCTGGTGCTCTAGCGTTGCGATGGCACGTTGTTTTTCTTACATTGATACTGCCTTAGAAAAGAAACAACTTTTACAGAGTTCCTCTAATCGCTCGAAGGTTCGGGCACTTCTCGATTTTAAATGTTTACATTTTCTAAGAATGTGCAGTATTCTGTTCAAATGCATGCTAAACTTATTTTAATGTGATAGCTGGAAACTTTTTGAAGTGAAAGTTTTCATTCGAGGGCTTTGAAATCCTGACCGCGGCAAACTTTTTGTGTTACGGAAGTGACGTAGTCGTTTTTAATTGTTGCCAAAAACAATGAAAAATATTAGTAATTCTAAAGTTAGTTTTGTTAATTATCTTAACAAATTAATATATTTATTATTGTAAAATAATTTTAACTTTTAAAAAGTATCTTAGTTTGTGTTTAGTTATTTAAAATTCGAACTCTTGCTCGTCATTGTTGCAACCACACAACATGAATTACAAATGATAAGAGCTGGTTTTTGAATCACGTGATCATTAGGGAAATATATGTAGCTAAGCTAGAATATCCATTCATAATTTGATGGTTTCTAAAAATATGACATCCTAGGGTAGGCTTTCACTGAAATTGATTTCTAAATAATGCTGTAAAGCAGTATCCACTAGAGATACTAGCACCAACTCTTGTCCTAAAACAGAGGATAGGTTCTGTTACCATTTGTACTGATTATCTTTAAATTTTAAATCCCTTTGTTTCTCGTTGCTTCAGTTATTATTTTTAATCAAATGCCATAATTCTCTATTGGCTCGCGTCCATCTCTATCATTCATTTGTAGCTTCTTTCGTAAGAGCAGGTTTATATGTTCAGAATGTACATGAAACGAGCTGATGTGTGCCTCACATGACTTCCTTTTACTCCAATTTAATGTCATTTTCTCATTATTGGCAGTTTTAATGTGAATCAATAGTTTACTCTCTAAATATCACCAACAGTGGCCAAATTTAAACCAGATTAAAAAAAAGAAAAAAATCCACCATATTTGTCGCCAAGTTAGTGACCAAAAGACTGGCGATATATCGCCAAGTGTCTGCCAAATAATAACACCACTTGAGTTTACATCGAAATTAACAATGATTTCCCCCCACAAAGGGGCAAAAGACCCCCTTTGGAGCCTCCGAATGCAACCAAAAAGGAAGCTGCACAACTAGACCCTACTAGGAGTCTACGTACCAAATTTCAACTTTCTAGGACACTCCGTTCTTGAGTTATGCGCCATACATACGCACATAAGCACGTACAGACGTCACCAGATAACTTGTTGTTTTTTTCTCGGGAATCGTCAAAATGGTTATTTCGCGCGTCCTTACGTTCTTAGGCACTTCGTCTATACGTTCGAGTCGAAAAAAAAAACTCAACATTCATCCAGGGGTGAGCAAAATGGAAATTAAGGTCGATTTTTGAGTGAAAATTTTTTCGCGAATACAATACTTACTTTTTTGTAAAACGAAGTAAAAATAGCAAGGATTCGATCTTCCTTCAAGCCTATTAAATGGTCGATTTCATCGAGCATTCGACGATTTAATCTAAATTAGAGCCTCATTAAATCTCCCTGTGGCCGTAACTCCTCCTTTCTTCTCCCACCTGACCGCAGATCTACCTCCCCATTGGCGAATCTCTTTTATTTTCCCGCGCACGACCTCCACCCGCACAAAAAGCCGTAATGTCTGATTAAACGGGCCGGCGCAGACTGATTAAGTTGTGAGCATTGTCCTCAGGGGGCGCTTCTTTTGTGGATCGACCACTTAGAAGGCCATTAAGACGACCATGCCATTAAGAAGGTCCTTGTCTTTTTTCATCTCTCCTCCTTTTCTCCGCTCCGCTGACCGTTGTCCGAATTGTTTGTGTTGTTGGATAACACTCCAGAAGGCGAGAGCCGAGGGATTTGCTCTGTTGCCCCGGTGTGGGGGTGTTGGTAAGAGGGTGCAGAGAATATAATGGAATCTTTGGATTTTAACACTTCTGTGTTCAAATCCCTCCAGGGAATGGTCTCTTCGAGAAGGAAAGAATTGACCAGGGGGTCGTAAACGTAAAAGCAAGGAAAGCATTTTTAATTTTGCAACTTTTGTTCATTGTTTGGTGTTTATTTCTTCTCAATAAAGTCAGTTCTTAGAAGAGAGTGAGTGGATTTCGATCATCCTCACAAAAACAATCCGTTCAACTACAATAAGGACGAAAGTCAAAGGTCAATTTTCGGATCCTCTAAACAATAAATATCTATTACTTTACTAAAAGTCTGAATATAAAGCAAACCACTTGAAAAACTGCAGTTGCAACCATCTGTAAATTTCGAACTTAGGACTATACTAATAAAATAAAAATTTGTAGCAAATGTTCAAAACAGACTGCAAAGAATTCCTTCTTCTATGTAGTAAACTCCCGATTATCTTCGAGTGAATTGTCTCCGGAAGCCAACAAGAATCACGAAAATATTTTCCCAGTAAGAAACAAATAAATGATTTTGTACTATTATTTTGAAGAAAAAAAAAGCTTTGTTTTTGTTTCCTTCAAATTTTTTTCTACTTCTTCATTGCAAATGCACTTGTTCTATACTGCTTTTATTTTCTACTAGCTGCATTGCTAAGCGTTGCACGATCTACCTCAAAAATATACGTATATTTGGCGTTCCAAGCATTTTATGTAATGGTATGACTTTTCCCGTTTTCAATACAGTTCTTAATGCTGCTCCACTCGTATTAGTCAAAGCGCGATGTTTTAAAAGAAAATAAAAACAATGATATGCATTTTTTTTATAAATCCTTTTTAGCATCGTTTGGGATTTCTCTGAAAATCATGTGAGATTTAGCTCGATTTTAAAGAACCTCGAATCTGACTCAAACCTACACGCATTGGATCTCGAAGCCCGCCCTTTCAGGTCGAGCCACCATGGATACGTCTATTCGTCGTTCCAAGCATTTTATATTATGATGTAAATTTTCCCGTTTTCATGACATTTTTTATTGCTGCTACACTCTTATTAGTCATAGCATGATATTATATAGCCTGTAACCTTCCTCAATAAATGGACTATTCAACAGAAAAAGAATTTCTTTATTCGAACCAGTAGTTCCTGAGATTAGTGCGTTCATACAAACAAACTCTACTTGCTTTGTATTATTAGTATAGATAGTACCGTAAAATACAAAACATGTTCTGTTTACATAATCAGTTGGTACGAAATTTTAGGCAGCAATACAGTCAAGTTTTTGAGGAAGAACAATTTTTACATTAAATGTCCCTTCTTTTTAGCATTTTTATGGTTATCCGTGATATTCATAACAAAAAGTTCCTCGAATAATCGTGAGTTCATTGTAAGTTGTAGTGATGTTGAGAAATTATGAATGAAGTGATAATTATTATTTTATCATACAGTATATCATTCAGACACGTTAAATCACCATGAATTTTCTATAATAATTACTAACATTACTTTGTAGCTGGTCCGTAACGAAAAACCACTAAATGGAAAAATTGAGAATAAATAACTTTTTAGCTAAAAAGTGACACAATCACGATCTAACACAAGTGTGGCAAATTCACTGTTAAACAAACCGTGGGAAAATTTGTTAAGTAGTGGAGTGTAAAAAAAAAATCGAATCCGTACAAGAATTGAAGCACCGCTTATAGTTGGAGCAAACCTGTCCTGACAGCATTGTGAAAGCTACACAGATCCAAATTATAGCATCACGACGTGGCCAGCTTAGGTTTGCCACAAGTATAGAAGCAAAGGAATGTAAGTGCCAAAATTAAAAATTTAGTTATAACCAGTGCAATGGCTGTTCACGGAAAAGATAGACCGAAAGTAAACAGGTTGCCAGAAGGTTTGCCGCTGGGTCACTTTTGGAGATTTTCTCGGGAATAAAAAAAAGTCAACCAATAGAATTCCCATTCGCCGTCTGCTTGGTCAAAATTGGTTCTTTACCAAGCCAAACAAGTGATCCACGTTGCCAAATAGTGCAATTCTTTGTTTACATCTATAGCAGAAGTAAACCTAACTTGACAGCGTCGTAAAGCTCTGACTAGAATCTACGTAACTTACACAATGCTACCAGGTTAGATTTGCCCCAACTACAGTATATCTTTCTCATGAATGCAGTTTATCAGCCCTGGTAGGTGTTGCTATACGAGCGGCATGGTTTGGAAAAATCTTTCAATGAAAGCCTACCTAAGAGTTTGAACTTTGTACTCATTTATTCGCAACAGAAATTACAGCACAGAATAGCAATCACAAAAATTTCACACAAAATTGCAACAACAGAATTTGCGAAACACGACAGTAACGTTGCAGATTTATCTCGAAACTTTCTGATAAATTTCAACAACCGTGCAAAATAAAAACTTTTTTTAAGTTAACGGTTGTAGAATCGAAGCAATTAATTGCCCTTTGAAGTTGAATAAATGTCTTTGTGCTTGAAAAGAAAAATAAGAAATAACAACGTGTAATTGCACGAAATTACTGATTACTGCAGACAACTTTCGGGGTTACAAAGAACTCTTTGTGAACTAGACCTCGACACACCCATTGCTGTCGCCGGATTTCTTTTCATCCATAAGGTCAAATATTTTGCATTGAAAAAGGTAACCCCAAACCACGTGTCTGCAGTACACTGTTATAACTAGGGGTTCCAGACGAGTGAATATATTCCCCCTAAAGTGAATGCATGGTGCCCAAGGGTGCCATGCTGGTCAGGAAATAGGGGCAAGGGTGCCAAAACAGCAGGCAATCGCCGAATGACTCGCTGGCGCATGCGCTTTGACATACATTCAACCACTTTAACATGGCGGATCTATGGTTGCATCTATGTCTTTCACGTTGAATAAAGTACACTATTGGATTAAAATTCAACTTTTCTAGGATTATTCTCCAAAGTAACGAGTAAGTACAGCTTTTGATCACTTTGTAGCTTTTAGGGCTTTCAAACATAGTTAAAAATACGTTTACTGCTTTTCCGTTACCGTTACTGTAGTTAAGTTCCAGTTTACCGTTACTGTCGTGAAATTTCCATCGTTCTAAACGCTACTAAAAATATCTATCATTATTTTCTTGAGTACTCAATAAGCAACATTTAATCACCAAAATAATAACTGGCAATAAGATTATCAATAATCAACAAGTAAGAACCTGAATAAAAACGATTCTTGTACTCCATAGATTATAACAGAAGAGCATGCGAAAAAAAAAAACTCTTTCAGTCTAGCTTTTTTTTTTTTGCTTTTGCTTTTTCATTCAAGTGTTTGAATCATTTCCTGTTAGAGGTAAATATTTCGATACCGTTAAAAATTTCTTTAGGTTTTTAAACTTTCGAAAAACTTCATGTGCATTTTATTTTATTGTTACTCTTGTTAGAAATTTTGAACGTTTATGAAACGATTTTGTTTTTCCGTAACTGTAATATCCCAGAATATTTTTGGCTCTTCATGTAAATAATTCGTAAGTACCTCTACACTTTATTTTCGGTACAAGTCATGTTGTAGTAAATGTATAATTTCTCACAAATGATTATTAACTTAACTATGATTATTGAAATAATTACTCGTCTTTAAATTTAAATATATTTGTGACAACTCTTTGATATCAAGTAAAGGGGGTAGATATTTATTGTTTTATTTATTTTTAATATTACTTTGTAAAAAAAAGAAAAGCTCATCAATACGCAGAATTTTTTCACAAGTTTTTAATAGCCGCAGAGTTATTATTATTATTTAATTAATTTATTTTTTAGAAAAGGAAAAAAAATCATTGGTCCGCAATTTTTTCATTTGCTTTTACCGGCCCGTGGGTGTTGAGAAACACTGAGTTTGAGCACGATCAGATGAATTAAAGCAATTGAGCACTTCTTAACTATGTTGAAAACTCTGAAATGTGATCAAATGCTGTGGTAACAAGTTTTAATCATTTCCAGTACCGAATTCAACGTGAAAAATGTCCAAAACTTAGAATATCATGAAGAAAAACTATTAAAAAAAAAAAAAAAAAACTACACAACTGTATTCAAAAATGCACACAATACGAGGGAGGAGGAGGATCTACAATAGAAATGAGTAAGGGTGCCATTTTTCTCTCCGTAGGTTCCCTCTTTTACTCCCGCTGCCTACTTTTTAAAAGGTGCTCATTTTTCACCCTAGTCAGAAGTGCCATTTCGACTCCGTATGAGGTACCGCTGGTGAACAAAAGTTTCACCCCTGAAAGGTGAGGAATACAACCTGTAGTTTTAACAGTGTAATGTACTGTTTTGTGCAATTTTTGTCTCCCCCTTCCACACTTTTAATGTCATTAACTGCAGCTACAAGTGCCCACCCCCCTTTTTTTTCAAGACTACATTGATTGTTCGACAGCATTGCTCCTCAATGTAGCAAGTTGGAATTAAAATTTAATTTAAAAAAATGGAAGTTTAATTCTAATGTAGTCTTTTTCAAAAAAAAAACTCGTTTTAATTAATGCTTTTTAATTAATTTCTTTTGAATTTGGTTCTTGCTGACAAAAGTTGCATAGAAAACAAATCATTCGTCACCAATTATTAAAAATTCACATTCATGAATTCATCACAAGTGCAGTTCGTCAATGCTTGTGTTGTACTCAATTCGAAATAAATGTTATTAACTGGTTTTGTCAATAAAATTGAATTTAACCAAAGTTTCAAGAAGATGTTAATCTGGTTCGCAGGGTTCGCCGATATATATCACGATATATATCCGATATTTATTTTGAAAATATCATGATATTTTGATATTTTCGATATTTATCTTTTCGACTACAGTATACTCACACAATATAAAAATTATATTAACCATAGTAATACTGTTCATCTATTATTAGAAATAACCAAAAGTTATGTACTATGTTTTTATGATGTATTGATATATCATCAATATAACAAAGTAATATAATATTCCTTTTTTATTTTACATTCATAAAATAATGAGTAATGTAAAAATTTTAATTAATATTAAAATTGCCTGATTGAATATTAAATGTTGGTCAGAAAAAAAGAAGGACTTATGACTGTGTACCGACAGAGGAAAAATGAGAAAAACAGCTAATGCTAAAACTCCATTAAAATTGATAAAAATGTTAAATAAAATATTTGATATAAATTATGAAAGAAACCTTAATTTTAAGTCTACATATTATAATGACGATATAATAAACTAAAGAGTGATTTAGAGATGCATTTACTATTTTGAAGACTTTAGGTTGACTGAAAATATCGGATATGTATATCAAAATATCCGATGTACATATATCAAAATATCGGAGAATTTCGATATTTTCGAAAATATCATGATATTTTCGAACCCTGCTGGTTCGACAACTTCAATGATGTATGAAGAATAAATAAAGAACAAAAAATCTACCACCTGGCTGAAAATTAACACTTTGATTAGTGATGTTTGGTTCATCCTCTTTCAATTAGCAATCTAAGTATCTGCAGAGTATGATGCATAAGACCAGCGATTACCGTTTAATATTAAACATCACTCTCAAAATGCGTGAAATGCAGATGCGATGTATTCAACCATTAATCAACATGAGATCCAGGGTTGCGATGGAAAAGATTAAGTTCTCAACATATCCATTCTACATTTTGAGGACAGAGGTGCTGAGTCGATGGTCAGAAAATTTTATCTCTCCAAAAACAGAAGTAAAAGAAAGAGATGCTAATTTTAGTTTCATTAGCATACATTAGCGTATGAAATTCATCATTAAACGGGATTAATGATAAATATTTCGTTATAAATATGAATGAAGTCTTTATTTTGGTTTCACACGGTGCATAATTTGATCGTTATTCAAATTGTTAATCTTCCTAATTGTTTATGAAAATGAAGCTATATCAAACTCTTTTACATCTGAGATTCATTTAACTAATTAACTAAAAACATAAAACCACGAACTAACGCTACTTGCTTAGTTGTAAAAGATTCTAGATAATGGTCAAAATTGCGGAAATTATATTGTTTTTTGCTCTGAGTAGTAGCACGCAATTCGCAAGAGTCAATTGAGATGTCCAAATTGAACGTAGAAAGACAGCAAGTTGGCAATATAATAAGTTGCCAAGGAACACATTTATTTATTTTATTAAAAATGTCAAAATAGGCACTAAATATGGCGACTATTTTGATAACTAATTAACGAAAAACATAAGCTTTATTTATAACTACTACTTAACAAAAAGCAAAAAATGAAAAATCACGAACTATCACCACTTGCTTAGTAGCAAAAGATTCTAGATAATGGTCAAAATTGCGGAAATTATGCTGTTTTTTGTTCTGAGTCAGTACGCAATTTGCGAAAGTCAATTGAGCTGTCCAAGTAGAACTTTTCATAGGTAGCAAGATAACAAAATAATAAGTTGTAAAGGAACACATACAGGTAGCTATCAAAATAATGGAAACACCTGTGACTACAAGTGACATTTTTGAAGTCGCTTCGTGAGTAATAAAGAATAAAACTAGATTTATTTATTTTTTATAAATAGCAATGTATATATTCTGGTAATATTTGGTGGTTTAAAGGAAGATCTGGAAGAGTCTTAGATTTTTTTCAAGCGCGTGAAATGTCGGATCTCTCAAATTTTTAAAGAGGCCAAGTCGTTGGAGCGCGTCTAGATGTAGCAAGTGTAACTGAAACATCTCAACCTTTTGGCGTTTCTAGAGGTACAGTATCTAAAGTCATAACAGCATACACACAGTGCGGAAAGACAAGTTAGGCAAAGCAAAATAGTGGACGGAAAGAGAAGTTCGAAGATTGAAACCGACGGGTATTGAAGTGAATTGTAATGTCTAAAAAGCGAACAACCGCAGCAAAAGTGACCACAGAGCTCAATCACCATCTGGATTCACCAGTGTGAGTGATTACAGTTAGAAGGTCTCCTTTATAAACAGAACAGAAGTCTGAACTTCCAGAGACTTATTTGCTCTCATTGGGCGCTTAGTCAATCCGGACGAGCTATAATCAAGCTGAAGCCGATAATAATTAATAAATATGCTTAGTTAATCTTTAAACTGGTAGCTAAAAATATTTTTCACAACAATAAGAAATCAGAATTCGTGAAACTTGTAGTAATTCATGAAACTTTTTGACAAAGGTACTTGATTTCCTCAGGAAATGGGCGCTCCATGGAAATAATCAGGGACGTTTCAGAATTTTTTCACAATGTATAGTTACTATTTTTCATTCTTGCTTTTACCAAAGATTACAAATCTTGAGCCACCCTCAGACAGTTTAGTATATAGACCCACCCATCAACGATAGAGCAAGTACAAGCTATTAAGAAGGTCAAAAACAATTGGTAGGTTAGATTGGGTTTTTTGGCGCAAGAGCCTTAGTAGGTTATACTGCGCCAAGTCAAGGACAGAGTTGTCTGGAAGACGATTGTGTGACAGGTAGATTGCAACAATCCATCACGGCCCAATAATAGCAAGAAGATTTTCTGTCAATTCCATCACATTTCTTATAACAACAAGTTTGATAGTCACACGCAACAAAAAGATGTACTTTGGACAAATGAGGCAATGAGAAGCAAAGGGATGTAAAACGCGTTTAAAGACCAGATGATAGGTAGGTTTTTATAACTAATACTGTACCAGCTGCAACTACAAGAGTTATTAGTACAATTTTTTTTCCACTAAAACATACACTGTAAAAACGATGCAGAAACGTTCCTGAAAAATAATGGGCAGCTGATGAGCCTAATTTCTGCCAGTAACACATCTTGCAGAAACCGGGAATGTTTTCCGTTAAAATTCACTAACCTTCTTGAAATTATCCTGGAAGCGCCCTGAAAAATTCAGAAATCTTCCCATTTAAACCCAGTCGGGTCTTTGGGAATTTAAAGTGCACTTAGGTGGATATTATATAATACATAATAGCTTGGCACCTTTCTGATTTATCAAGAAAGTTCCAAAATCAGTATTGGAAACATGACCAAAGCTAAGACAGAATTGCAAGAAAGTATCAAGAATTTTACTCTCCTCCAATTCTTGCAAAGATGCGCAGTCCATGAACTTATTTGCTCTCTTCAGTCTGGACGGGCCGTAATCGAACTGAAGCAGATACACTTTATAAATACGCTCAGTTAATCTTTAAACAGGGAGAACAAAATATTTTTCTCAACAGTGAAAAGTCTCTTGTAGCAGTTCAGGATACTTTTTGACAAACATGCTTGATTTTTCCAGGAAGTGGATAAAAACCAGTGAAATCCCGAAACGTTACACGAAAGTAATCATTAACGTTTCGTTTTTTTTTTTTTTTTTTTACATTGGAGGAGAAGCTCTCCTACCATTAGTACTGCTTATCTTCAAATTTTTAATTTTGACACTGACATCCCTCTTTTCACTGCGTCAAATTAGAACAGTTAGTAATTTTTAAATATGTTGAGTTAAAAAAACGAACGTTTAGCATTTAATTTGTTCCAGGAGACGAAGACATGCTCCGGTTTTTGGTTTTGGGAAAAGGGTCATTCTCAAAATATGATCACAAAAATCGTGAGAGACGATAAAGGATGAACCTCTTCCGTATTACGAATCTCCCTCCTCTCCCCCCAAACTGTGGATTTTTAGCATGAAAAGCCTTGGGTTTACTACGCCTTCCATCGTGTTGTGAACGAAATCACCAAGATAATGAAAATTTAGCTTTTACGTTATAACCGAAATGTATTTATTATCTTCGTAATAATTTCTAACTTCTACTCAATTGCGAACAACAATACGATATCTATTTTTAAAATATTCTCAGGACGACCGAATTTTCTTGTAGGATTTGTTGCATTATGCATTTACCTGAATTTATCTCGCATTAAACAAACTACTAACGCATACAATGTATATTATCATATCCAGAATCTCGACACAATGTAAAATATGGCTCTGTGCTTCTAAATGCAGTGCATCCGGCGTGATCAAGGTCAGAAAATAAATTATAATTAACTGTCAGTAAAAAGGTACATTCTGACTCTGTGGAAACTGATTTTTTTATGCTTGATTTAGGACCCGCATTCCTTAAAATAGATTGCAAGCACCATGGACTATGCAATTATCTAGTAACTTGTCAGAGAGTTGGAATAAATCTAAGCAACGCTTCACGCTTTGTTGGGAAGCGTACAATAAAATGAGAAAGCCATCAGACACATTTAAAGGTAGCATTCTCGTCAACTGGGGGTGACTTTTCCCACTTCTCAAACGTTTAGTTGTTTGTCTCATTTCTGAAGCTTGAGAACTTTATTTTCACTTTTAATTAGAAGAAGTAATGTATTAAATGAAAGGCTCATCCGTAATACGTTTGTTGTCAACTTTCTTTTCACTTTTAGATAGAAGAACTGTATTGAATGAAAGGTTCAACCGATGCGTTTGTTGTCAATTTCATTTTTACTTTTAGATAGAAGTGCTGCATTGAATGAAAGTCTCATCCGTTACGTTTGTTGTCAACTTTCTCTTCTGTTTTAGATAGAAGAACTGCATTGAATGAAAGGTTCAGCCGTTACGTTTGTTGTCAACTTTCTTTTCACTTTTAGATAGAAGAAAAACTGTATTGAATGAAAGGTTCATCCGATACGTTTGTTGTCAACTTTTTTTTCATTTTTAGATAGAAGTGCTGCATTGAATGAAAGTCTCATCCGTTACGTTTGTTGTCAACTTTCTTTCCCGTTTTAGATAGAAGAAGTACTGTGTTGGATGAAAGGCACATCCGTTACGTTAGTTGTCAAGCTTCAGAAAGGATAATCTTGTGTACGAGAAGTCGGAAAATTCTCCCTGGATACGACGAAGTCACCCCGGTTTACACCATTACGAATAATGTACAGATACAAAAACAGCAACTTGGTGGAATAATTTATAAATGTAAACATTTAAAAAAGATTTTATTGTGTATGCGCAAGAGATAGCCATTTTTACCTTTCATAATTTTGTATTCATAATTCTGTGTAATTATACGGCTACTTATTGAAAAGAGAAAAAAAATCCTACTGAATGTCATGAGAGTTCAAAAATATATTGATGATGTAATGTATTTCAATGATTCTCGAAAAAGAGAACCCTGAATAATTCTAATATCGTGGCGGCTGGTTTTGTGAATTCCGTTTGATTGGTTCATTTCCTTTCCTAAAACTACTGACATACGACGCAAAGAACAACAAATGTTTGCTCAACAAAAAGTATCAACTAACCAAAAAAAAAACCCAAAGTTTTTTTGTATGTTTAAACAGTGGAGCTCTGACCTCCCATACATGTGGAAGTACCGATTTATGATCATTGTCTTCAGGCCCCGCTCCTGGGGTAGGCGACCTAGGCGGTCGCTTAGGGAGGCAGATTTTAGGGGCGGCAAATTTCGAAATTGAAACAGTTTTTTTTTTTTTTTTTGAAGTATGAATTTCTGTTTCAGCACCATAAGAATCACTGCTTCAGTGCTTTAAAAATAAAAATAATAATAATAAAAAAAATAGAGTGTTTACCAGTGCTCGGATATGCACTGCGTGATTTAAAGATCTTCCGAAAATATTAATGTCAGTGCCATAAGACGCACTACTTTAATTTAAAGTGTGTACCAGAGTTTGGATATGCAAAACTCAGTTTGGAATTCAACCAAAAAGTCACTTTAATTATAAGCACTGTACCATTATTTTATTGATATAGTATTATTTTATATTATTATTATTGTTCATTGGGAGGGGGTGGCACTTGTCAGTATCGCCTAGGGCGGCAGAACTACTAGAACTGGCACTGATTGTCTTCCTATTTTAAAAGCTACTCATAAGATGTAGTTAAATTCGGCTATAAGAAACAGACATGACAACAAGGGACAAGACATTTTATAACTTGTGAAATGCTGTTAATGATTTAAAAATGCTGGATTGTTAGACCGGACGAATTTTGAGGTTTAACATTCAATAAAAATCTACGTTTATGATTAATATTTTCTTTACCAGTACGCAAAATAGGAATTCACGTAAAAGAAAACCAACAAACTTTTTATCTCGCAAATTGCTGCATACACGCATTTAAGCGTTTCAGGGAACTCTTTTCTCAATGTAGAATAGTGTGCTTTTGGATATTTACCAGATGTTTTTTACATCCAAAAGCCCATTATTTGTCATTGAAAAAGGGGGTTCCATGAAACCTCGAAACACGTGTATGCAGTAATATGCTAATTTGTGCCATAAAACGTTGTTGATTTCTTTTTACTTCTCTGCACAAAGGTACGTTTTTATTTCTTAAGAAATCACGGGCTCATTCTTCGTGTTCAAGCTTTCCTTTATCGAAACTATTTAAATTAATGTAAGAAGAGGGAAGAACGGAAGGAGGGGGGAGGGATCATGCATCAAAAAATCGTCAACATTCGCAGCTGCTGACAAAAGAAGTGCCACAGAAACGAAAATCTGCATCATTTGCTTCATTCTAGCGGAAACGATTCTTCCTTCGGCTACGATGGTTTGCCGAATCTCTTCTAATCATTGGAATCATTGTAATCACGGTTATGAGCACAGTCGATGACGGTCATTTAGGCGACGATTGTGAGCCGTTTCCTGCTGAAGAAGAAATAGCTTTTATTGCCACATTAATCGAACACGGAAGAATATCTGTTGTTGTCATCAACTTTGCTGCAAACACGTTAACATCTTGGGAGAGCTAGGCGCTTTGGGCGTGTGTTTTATTTACAACTTAGCGGTAGAGGAGAATATCAGAGAAAAATTACTGTGAAAGTCCAAAAGCTGGTAAATGTCGACATTATCTGATGAAGATTTACGTTCACATATCAAAGACATCGGCGAAAGACCGAATATTTTCGGTGAATCACCGGTGAAAGTTGACATTTTCCTATTTCGATCCTTTATTGATAAACATATATATTTTCACTCCTGAAAACATTCTAGACAACTTATAAACTCTCCAGTGTTCACGGAAAATATAGACCAAAAGTTCGCAAATAGGTTGCAAGAAAGTTTGCCCCTATGCAAACTTTCGGGCATGTGTTTTATTTACAACTTAGCGGTAGAGAGGAATATGTAAAGAAAAATTACTTCGGGAATCCAAAATCTGGTAAATGTCGATATTATCTGGTGAAGATCTACGTTCAACATATCAAAGACATCGGCGAAAGACCGAATATTTTCGGTGAATCACCGATGATACTTGACATATTTTCCTATTTCGATTCCTTACTGATAAATATATGTATATTTTTACTCCTGAAAACATTCTAGACAATTTATAAACTATACTGCGTTCACGGAAAATACAGGCCAAAAGTTAACAAATAGGTTTCCAGAAAGTTTGCCACTATGCCACTTCTGCGGATTTTCTCTGGAATAAAAAATTAACTAACCAATAGTATTGGCACCAATTTGTCCTTTTTTAAGTCAAACACGTGATTGAGGTCGCCAAATGGCGCATTTCTTTATTTACATCTCTAGTCCAGCTTCCCCGTGATTGCAGTATATGTTTATATATTAAAGGTCTTTCAGCTTCTTTTCTTCAACAAGCTCGACTTTGTCTTAACTAAAAATACTATTTCCTTTCTAATAACTTGAAATTACAGAAAGCTTTTCTTTATCAGTGTTTAGTAAATTCTGTAACTTTGGCAGTCGCATATATAATGAAAACTGATATTCTGTTCTTTATTTTGGTGCACTTTTTTTTTTTTTTTTTTTTGTAAAAAAATAAAACAGCACTATTTTTTTTTTTTTTTTTTTTTTTTTTTTTTTTTTTTTTTAATGGCGCGACTGAAAAAAAATGCACCATAAATTTAAAAATCTCTGAATGTTTTCAACATTACTACAAACTTTGTAAACTTTCGTTAGTAAATCTGCTTTCCATCTTATGAATATTATATTTAATTCATGTTAACCATGTTGATGCCCAGCATAGTTAACAAAACCCAACAACCCATATTGAAGGTTTTAGGCTTTCTGTCAGTTTGAAAGCTAAAATTCTAATTAGTACAGACAAAATGTTATTTTAACGAAGTAAATTCTTCTGACAAATTTTCATGAAAGCTTTTGCAACATCAGTCTTGGCATAGAGTTGCAAAATGACTTACCTTCTGCAGTAGTTAGAAACATTTTTTTTTTTTAATGTAAGTTGTTAATTTTGCAAAAAATTATTTGTGACAGTGGAGAAGGTGCTAATAAAAACCACACTTGTCCATTCCAAACGCTTTTGAGGAGTTCATGAAAAATGTGTTTCTAAATAACCCTTTTTTAGGAAAATTTATTTATATATTTATGAACGTTGATTTAGTCTCATTACTATCCCAAAGAAAAATCTTCCTAATATATAAAATCAATAAATCTGTAACTAGATTTTCAAATTAGGAAATGTCTTCATTTGATTGGGTCTGATGTGCACGCTCTTTGATTAACATGGACTTGTTTGTTTTTGCACGAATTAAAAACCTAAAAACATTCACAGACATCATGTGGCCAAGATAAAGGCCGCCTACTGGCCGAATGAACATGCCGTTTTTTGATTGAAACGAGCCTATGTTTTTATTTAATATAGGACTCTAAGTTTTAAAAGAGAATTTAAATATGAAATTTTGACTGAAACTAGTAGTGCAGTGTTATAAGAACCCTCCTGTAATATTTGAATCAGCAACTGACTAAAGTTTTGTTGAAACTGAACCTATGTGGTTTTGATTGGTAACTCCTCAGTTAGAAATGTTGCAAATAGAAGGCAGAATATGTTATACAATAAAATCAAAGCTTTAATCAAGCTACATTCAAAGGGTTTTTTTTTTTTTTGGTTGATATTGTTTTGTTAATTAGCTTTATGTAACCTGCCACTATAAAATTATTCTCAAGAATTAAATTTTTAATGAACATCACAGCGTTTATGAAGTGTAGCTTTGATAACTTCCGAGTAATATTTCAATAGATGATGTTAAACAGTGGCGCATATATGTTTTTATTTTGGAGGGGGCCCATATAACCAAGATTAGCTCCCCCCACCCACACATTTTTTTTTTTTTTTTGGTTTTGTAATTTCAATTTTTGAGGGGGGGGGGGATCAACAGTGCCCTGATCTTATTTTTTCCGAGGTAGGGCAAGGACTTCATGCTGTCTGCCGCAAAAAAAAAAAAAAAAAAAAAAAAAAAAAAGAAAAAAAAATTAGGAGGGCACTCTTAAAATATTCTCATTTCTGGTAGGTGGGGGGATCCGAGGGGTTTCCCCTGAAAATCTTTTGGAATTGTAGTCCTATGAACGCAATTTTAGACGGTCTCTGGTGATGCTATGGGAGGAAAAATTCGGAAGGCCTTCTAAGGAAATTTTTAGAAATGGAAATCTTAAAAACGCCATTATAGGCTATATTTGCCGACGTTAGTGTAATCAAAGGAATGAGACTTTAAGTTGCTTCCGATGGCTTTTTTTTTAATAGAGCGAAATCCATCACCCCTCCGCCCAGTTTTTCGAAACTGAAGTTCTAAAAGCGATTTTAGACTAACTTCGATGATTCCATGATGTTACGGGCAGGGCGGTTCTGAAGCTCTCCCCAAAACTATTTTGAAATTAAAGTCCTAAAAAACGGAGTTTTAAGGAGTTATTCATTTGTATTAGGTGGAGGGATTTAAACGTTCTCCACCTTAAATTTTTCGAAATTGTAGTTTTTGATTTTTCAGATTTCATACGGGAGCAGTCGGACCCTCGTCCAAAATTTTGTCGTAATTGAAGTCTTAAAAGCGCGACTGTGGACCATATTTGGTGACGTTATGAGTTCGGCCGTTTTTTCAAAATTGAAGTTCCACAAAAGCAATCTTAAACTATTTTCATGCTTTCTGAAGGCAAGGCGTTTGGTAATTGTTCCCTGGAAAGTTTTCGACATTGAAGCCCTAAAAACGAGGTTCGAGAAGCTCTTTAATGATTTTAGTGGGTGGAGGGGGATTGCGAAGTGTAGCATTTTGAAGACTCTCTTATTTTTAGACCAATAGGAAAAATCAAAAAGAAATGGGACAGGGGGGGGGGACCGAAAGAAATAGGGGTAGTTGGACGTAATTAACTGATCAATAATCAGTAACTTTTTTTTTATTTTAAGGTTATTTTCAAAATCAATTCAGATTTTTTCCCAACATTAGGCAATTTTTGGAAAGGAGGAGTTCAAGAATCCTCCCATGAAAGATAAAACGCAATCTCAGGTCATCTTTGGAGACATTTAGACGTAAGGAACGGTTTTAGGAATTTTCCTCCGAAACTTTTAAAAGTTGAAATCTTAAAGGCACAATTTCAGACTATTTTTGGTAGTAACCTTAATGAAAGGGTGTTGGTTCGGGGACTCTCCTCCAGAAATGTTTTGAAATTGATATCCGAAAAAGGTCCGAATAAATGCGTTTTTAGGACATCAAGTTCCATTGTTACTAAAACCGAACAACTAAAACTTATTTTAAATTTCTTGCAGGGGACGAGAGTTAACGAGAGAAACATTTTGAATACCCTTCTTTTCAAACCGACTTTTTCTTAAAATAACATCGCTTCCCCAAGATATGTTCTTTTCTTGAGTAAAGGGTACGGATCCCCTGACCACTTCTGAATACCATTGCCAATTGCCTAGTGCCATCTAACGCAGGGTTCCCAAAATTTAACGATTTGCGGCACTCTTTGAAGAATTAAAATTTTCTCACGGCATCCTAATCTAGTTTTATATACATATTATTGGTACCATGGGCACTTTGCGGCACCCCTCACCTCTTCCTCCGGCACCTAGTTCGGAAACCTGATCTAACGTATTGTAATTATTATTATGACTACATATTTATTTATTCATTATTATTATTATTTTTTTGTAGCTAAAAGTTTGGAAATTATTTGTGAGCAACTAAAAACAAAAATAGCTACCGTCATTTTTGGATTTTATCCCCAGATTTTGGAGGGGGCCCGGGCCCCTCAGCCCCTCCCTTATATACGCCCTTGATGTTAAATATAAGTTGAACATTGTGAGGGAGAAAAAGACCAAAAAAAGAGAAAAGGTTTTAATTCAGTGTATACCAGAAAATGCTAAAAAATTGATTAATGCATAATACCAATCGAAGAGTTTAAAAAAAAAAAAATCACCATTTCAAGCACTCTTCATTTTGCTTTCAGGATATCTGCTTAGGTATAGACTGAATTTCCAATTCGCTCTCATCCCTAAGAAAATGTGAGAAGAAGAAAGGGGAAGGTGCTGCTTTTTTATATAGAGAAGGAAAAGTGCTCCAAGTAAGTTCATGTCCTTTCATTGTTTAATTACATGCAAAATTATAAATAACTAATTTCTTGTTGAAAGAAAGTTATTAGGACTTTATTTTATGAAGTAATTTCTCAAAATAACCTAAAAACTGTGCATGGAGATTGCAATAAACAGCATACGCAGAATTCTCCATTAATTCTGCAAGTTCTTACGAACGGTGCCCTTGTACACGTGGTGATTTAAAAAACCTGTAACCTTATAACGAGGTTTCATTGTAAAACCAACGTACACGCACGCACATATATGCAGTGGAATGTGGAACAAAATGAAGTACTTAAGATAATTTATTCTTTTCAAAATGAATAAGTTGGATATTTGTTCTGAAAATTACGGTACATAAAGGAAGAACAATATGTCTCAGGATAAAACTTGCATTAAAACAATTTTTTTTTTTTTTTTTGCATTAAATTCGTACTTCCAACAAAAAAGGTGGTAATTTTTCACTTCTTTTTAGCATGGGGCAAAGTGGAAAATAAAATATTTTTCGAATGGCATATTTTCTATTTGATTATTTAAGAAATTTTTGATCAAATAAATGAGCAACTAAAATAATGAATGAATAAATGAAAGGGAAATTAAACAATAAACAAATAAATAAATAAATTGGTTAATAAATTAGAAAAAGAGTAGATCAATTAGTAAAATAGTGAATGAATAAGAAAATGAGTGATTGAATGAATGAATTATTAAATGAAGGATTGTAAATGATAATAAATAATTACGTAAATGATTTAATAAAAGATTGAATGAGTAACTGAAATGAACTATCTCACATTGCCACATACACTTTGCCCCGCATGCACTTGATTAACATTGCAAAACATTTAGAATACAAATAAGCTTAATACTAAACAAATAAATACTGCATTAAATAATCGTAGGACTCAATTAATATTCAAAATGTTAATAACAAGAGCTTTATCATGTAATGAAAGCAAAAACAATTTTTGACTTACAATAAAATATTACAATTTGTTTATCAAGTTTTTGAAATTGCTTGTATTATTATATTCTTCGATTTTCAGAGGCAATTTTTTGTTGACTGAAATAGATATCATGTGTTATACTACATACATAGTTAAAATATTACTAGATAGATGGCGCTAAAAGCAGAGTAAATATTTGACCATTTTACTTGCCCCGCTATTTCACTTTGCCCCACGTTCCCCTACATATGAAAGTTTTTATGCGCTCCAATTTTCCAATTGAGATTTATTGCAGTCGAAAGTCCAGCACTTAAAAAAATTCTTCTTCCTTACTATACAATGTTGCCTCATTTCAAGAAAAAGCGTTCAAAAAAGAAGAAAAGAAAGAAAAACGCGAAACATTTTTATCGCTCCCGCCTTTTATACGTGATGTGTACTTAGTTTGACGATCGGCTTTATTCCTAACTCCATTTTCCCATCGTAATAACAGTTGCCGACTATTCGATTGCAGACTTGGGATAATTGCCGAATGGCTGAAGCTATTTCCTGTGCATCCCAACGACACGTAAGCAGGTGGTGGTACTACACGCGTTTCACGCTGTCGCGGTAAAAGTTAGGGGGAAATTGCCTCTTTATGATGGGTGTATAAAAACCGTCAAGTGTAAAAGAGCTATTATTAACGACTCGTGTGAAAGTCTTCGCAGAATTTTCAGAGTTTGCAAGTCTTTTCTTTCAAGTCTGTGTACAAGTGTTAGACAGGACTGACAATGCTCGAAAATCTTATTTTTATCCATTTCTTGATTTTACTCCTTTTGCCATGGTTACGCATATTTTTTGCCCTAAACGAACACAACTTCGTATCTTCTCAATTTCTGTTCCGTTGATTTTTAATTTTAGCTTTGAATGATAAATATAGGTCCTGCCTTTTCTTTCCTCGGAAGTTCATCTTCAGGGCGATTCTCGAAAAAATATCCCGTGCATAACGCTAAGTTTTTTATTTTATTCAAGTAACTATTAATTAAATATGAGATTAACTTTTATGATTTGATAGTATATTAAAGCATGTATTATTCCCCAACAGTAATTTTTTTTGAAGGTTTTGGTTAGCTGGAAAAAATAAAAAAACTTAGCGTTACGCACGGGACATTTTTTTGAGAATCGCCCTTCAGCTTACTACCAAACGGCACGAACTAGAGGGTCACGGATTTGAACAAAATTCTAGATATAGGTCAATTTCCACTAGGTATGACCCGAGGTAACGCGGTTTGACTGCATAGGTCCTAGTTTGGCTGCAAAGAGGGTCCAAAGTTGGTAATTTGGGCCTAGAAATACAATGGAGTTTCCTTCAAAATTATCATCTTTACCATCACTTTGTCTGCTATTGTACTGCAGTATGAGACATTTGTATGCCCTTACATTTGAATTAATTACTTTGAATACTAATTTTGAATAAGTGGCTCTCAAATGTAAATTGGATACTACTTTTAATTTCAATATTTTGAATGCCGAAATAACATAGTCACCGGATATTTATCGTTTGCAAAGGAATCAAATTATTTTCGTTTTATATTAATCATCTGCTAGTATAAAGTATTTATCGTTTGCTAATTAAAACATGTACTTGATATTTTGTGTCTGCTATCATACATGTTCCACAACGATAAGCAAAAAATGGGAGGGGGGAGCTCTAATTTATCGCACATGACACATAAAAAAAAACAAAAATACAATATCATTTTGACTTTTTAAGTAACTTAAAAAATGCCCATGAATAAATAGGTGTACATCCTTCCACTCGTTTTACTAAAAATGGATGCCAATTATGTTGGAAGACAGAACATAGTATCTTAAGTCTGAAATTCCAATGGAAACGCCATTGTATTTCTGGGGCAAAACTAGCAACTTTGGACCCTCATTGCAGCCAAAGTAGGGCCTATGCAGTCAAATCGCTTTACCTTGGCTCTTATCTAGTGGAAATGGAACTATATCTAGAATATTGTCCAAATCCGTGAACCTCAAAGTCGTGCCGCTTGGTCGTTAGCTTTAACCAGATTCGTCATTTAGAATTTTACAGGGGAGTTCAAATGCTATGTACTCGGTGCAAATTATACCTAAAAATAACGAAAACCGCTTCCACTTTTATGTAAATACATTAATTTCTCAAAACCAGGGGGGGGATCAATTGCTCCCTCCTCTGACCCCTCTTAACAAAGGGCCTGGCTTTTGCATTGTCTTCGCATGATTCATTTAATATCTATTTTCTTTAATAGGTTTGTTACAAACGGTAATTTCATCTGCCAAGCGAAAAGTTATGGTAAATTCATTTATTGTGATAATCATTCTCTTTCTCCCACTTTAAATTGTTCTTCCTTCACTACTACGATTATTTTGTGTAGGACAAGGTATCGCTTTGTCTATCCATAATAAATGTTTGAAACATGACACAAATGCGGCACAGCGAACCCCCTGGTAAGACGCCACAGTTCCGCAACTTCGTGACTGATTCGCGGTCAACTACCTCTAAGTCGGCAGGATGGCATTTTGTAATACCAAGATTAAAGTACCAACAAATATGACTAAATTAAGTTATCCTTTTTGAAAATTTATGTAAGCATCAGTCCGAGCCGTGTGTGTAATCCAGTAAAAGTTACGTATTTCTTTCTCACCAGTTGAGTAAATTTTCATCATGATGCCTTACGATTATAAACGCATGAGCGTGGAAAAAGCATAATTAGGGGTTAGGAAAATGAATTAAAAACCTTTGAGAGGAATTTCGTTCCTTACTCACTCAGTGCAAGGGTCTAGAGGGAATATCATGATATGGAGCATGTTCTGCAGCATGGAAGTGGTGCCCTGGTGTTCCTTGAGGGTAAACAAACAGCTATGCGATACCTAGATGTAATGACAGATCAAGTGCACTCTGCAATGTTGCATTTTTATCCTGATGGCGACAGATACTTCATGGACGATAATGAACTATATATCGTGCCAGAAGTATTGAAAATGGGTTTTTCTGAGCATCAATCTGACTTCCAACACCTTCTCTGGCCACCGCATAGCCCTCATCTTAACCCCATAGAAAATGTGTGGGGTATCGTGGAAAAACGCAGCCGACAGTACTCTCCCTTTCCATCTAATTTACAAGATCCATAACGCTGCATAGCCAATGTATGGTATTCTGTGGATGTAATTGTAAAGAAGCTTGTAGGCTCGATGCCCAAACGAATCAGAGCAGTTATCCGTGCAAAAGATAGTCTTAATCTTGGTTTTATAATTCATTGGCCCGTGAGAGTAGCTTCTCATGCTGGATATTGAGCTTGGATCTTCTTTATGAAAAGAAGAACTCCTAACCCATGCTGTGGACTGGAGGGAAAATGGTTGACTCCGATTGCTGGATTTTCAAACCTCCGACTCCGACTACAAAGAAAGTTATAAAAAAAAAGCAAGCTAGCGGGTAAGCGCCGGCAGCTATTTCAAAAAGTTTGATAAATAATCAAGCCAGCTGGTTGCCAATGGCAGTGATTTTCTTATCAGTAGGCCTTTATGCAATCAAACAATTGATCATCAGTTTTTCGTTTCTTTTTTTTTTTAATGTAAGTAGAATAAATAAAAATTAAAGAAAAAAAGAAGCGCGGAATCGCAGTCGGCATGTCTTCTAAGGACTCCGACTCCTTCACCCCAAAATGAGTTCGCCTCTGACTCTTCGACCCCGACAGCACAGCCCTGCTCCTAGCCATTAGATAACATGGGACAAAATAAAAATATTGGCAGAAATTAATCAGGTGAAATTTCAAAAACGATTGCACACAGAGCAGCCTGAATCATCCCCTGAATTTCGGTGGTGAAATGAATCCTCAAGCATTCAGTTCGCGGGACTTTGTATATTTATTTAAGCTTCCTAAGGTCATCTCGTCATTGAAATGTAAAATCTCGGTCTGAATCAGACTGAGAAGGTAATCCCAAGAATTTAAACACCTGAGATAAATCAGGCGTTGTTCTAAATTAGAATATTACATAATAAGGAACATTTTGTAGTTTCGAAAATTGCAAGTACCTGTACTCTAGACTCTACTAAGTCTAGCCTCGATGCCAAAGCCTCCCTCATAAACACGTCGGGGTAGTGTGAAGCCTCGAACGCCTTCTCCAACTCCTCCAACTGCCACCCGTTGAAGTTGGTACGCGTCCTCCTGCGCTTCTCGTCTTCGTCCTCCCCGTCGTCCTCTGCGCCCTCCTCCTGAAGGTGGCGCCTCCTTCTACTGCTGTCATCGTGCTGTGGCTGGGAAGACGGTTGCCCCAAGGAGGACACTGAAAAACAAAAAAAGAAGAGTGAAGTAAACGGTACTCAAATTTCTGTGAATTGAAGCTCAATTTTTTAGAGTATAAAATTTCTGCATGTGTTTTAATGTTCGAATACTAAGCTGTCGATTTGGTTATTTCAGAAGGAAAGGACCTATATTACTATCTGACCACGTTTACAATGGAATTGGCGAGCGATCAGTTACGACGAGTCTATATGAATGAGGGGGGAAAGGAATACCTTGATGCGCATGTTTCGTCCGTTTCAATGCGACTCTGCTTAATTCGGAGACTAACAAACATCTGTAACTGCACAATGCAAAAAAAAAACTTTTGTATTACTGATGAACACGGAAATATTTTACTTTCCGTACTAAAAATTTATTTTCTTGCTGTGACATGAATGTAAATTGAAATTTGTTACAAAATAACAATAATAATATTTCGGAAAAGAAAAAAAATGTTTACAATTTTAAAGGTTGATGTTAGCCTGTGGGAGAACATAAGATTTTCTGAGATACGTGCTGGGGACGTGCTATACCAGAGGCGTGCAGACAAATTTTGGAGCCCATCACACATGACTTTTACGGGCCTCCCTCCGTATTGTTTACCCCTGCGTCCCTACATATATTTCACCCCTCATTTTAAAAATCTCGAGCTCCTTTCAGACCCGCGCCAACAGGGCCCCCTCCTGACAAGGTTCTCCCCCACTCCTCGTGCAGCCCTTGGCTATACCGTGGAAAGTCGTCACATTCACACAAAGTATACAAAAAAAAAAAAAAAAAATCCTGACGAAGTAGAAGAAAAGTAACTACAGTTTTGAAATGAAAAATGCCGATTAGGGTGTCGCCCCAAAAATGAAAGTCGATTTATCAAGTCGCACACCGTCTTTTATATTTCGTTTTATGTCAAAACAATTGAGGGAAAAAAGTTTCATATAATTTGAACAACGGCAACCCAAGCGACTTGCGTTTGAAAGTGTAAAACAGCACTTGTATACTAACCGAATGAAAAAAAAAACTTTTTTTAAAGCTCGAAATTTCGCGTTGATAAAACTTTGTCCCTATACCCTATACATGTATCACAAACGCATTTATTCAAATCAAAAAACGTTTTTAAGTATCCCACACTAGGCCTAAAATTTAATTTTCTTCAGTAGTTGGTTTTATCTATACATTTTTTTTTTTCAATTTAAGAAATTTTTTTAGAAATCATCAAGTATCAATTAGCGTTGCATAGAAAATTTAAGTCTCCCACATAGCACTCAACGAAATTGATATTTCAAGTTTGAGTTAAATTTTTCCTTTTTTTTCATTTTCATTTGTAAATGTTGATTCAAAAATATATTCGCTAATAATTTTTGAATTTGATATTTTATTTGAATTTATATGCAATCTTTAAAAAGATAGACAGAAAAAATCAATTTTTTGAATTAAAGTATAAACTAAAGGCTGTGGTAAATTGACGCTCGGCGACTTGTTTACTTTCTACCCGTTGAGAAAAAAAATTGCTTACGTGGTTGCCATATTTGCTCCTCATGCTTTAATAGTGCATTTTGATGGAACTTTTAATGTTTTTAACTGACTTCATATTATTAATTTTTCATATTATTTCACATTTGAATTGTAATTTTTTATGGTTTAATTTATCTATTCGAAGATTGTTTGTTATTTGAATGAAAAGTTTAAAGCTGTTCATTGTTTTTTTTTTCCTAAATTTATTGTATGGAGATAAAACCACTCTATAAACTAACGCTAGCCCTGCAAGGTCTAATTACCACACAGGCCGACTAGACCCGGGCCTTATCTTTCTAAGTGGACACTTTTCTTTTTTTTTAAAGACTTATGCATCGCATTAAAACTAAACGAACAAAATATGTATTTTTTTAATGATAAAATAATTGTGGCGTATTAATTGGAAAAATAAAATTCCTTTAAAGGAGGTTTATTCACTTTGCCAGTAGCGAGTTTACAATTCCACAATTGCGAAGGACCCCCTATGGCCATGGTGTCCCCAAAGGCGGTTCATAGTTCTGTGATAAACAGAAGCAGCCCCAGAACTTCATTCCGACGGGTCCCCAAACGTGTAAACCAGCCATTGCATTCTGATATAGAATTTTTTTTTTCTTTGGGGGGGGGGGGGGGTCCAAACCATTGATGAACTTGGGCCTCACTTTTAATTACTCGGACCCTGGAACTATAAACGACGTACTAACTTCTCTTCTAGCAAAGAAAAAAAAAAAAAGATTAATATCTCCGCAACCACAAGAATGACACAACAAGTCAAGTATTAGATTTCATGTTCAACTGTCAGTTCTTGTGACTCAGTTAAATATAGATTTCACTGTCACTTGCGGCATTCAAAATCGATAAGTTACGTAAACATGTTTTGTGCATAATAAGCTGCTTTGATAACTGTGCACGCTTTTGTGACGTAAGAAAAATTGATCACCGCATATATAGTATAGAAGTGCTTATGCGTAATAAATGGTAATTTTCCTGTTTGACTATACAACAGTTTGTCTTGTTTTTTTTAAAAAAACTATTGGTGTACTTATTTGCAGTAGGGTTTCGTCCCCCCCCCCCTTTTTTTGCCGCAGTATGCAGAAAACAAGGACTCACGAAATGTTTTGATTTTTGAATTTTTAAAGATAAACACATTTTATAAGTGTATCAAGCACATTTTCATCAGATACAGAAACGATTATCGAATTCAAATTAATTAACACTGATTTTAATGAACATAGGTGTTTAAAATTTTTCGCGATGGTTTAAAATTTCAATTCCTACGTGAGTTTTAATTCAAAATTGGTATAAAAAATACCGTTAAATATTTATCAAAAGGTAAGGAAGACGAATATTATAGCATTGAAAGATCATAAAAGTGTCAAATAAATTTAGAAAAAAGTTTGAATTCCAGATTTAAATATTTTACATTATTTAGTGAGATGGAATTGAAAATTAAATAGCAGTGAAACTGCTTTAATAAAGTGGTATGGGCAAAATAGGAGTATATTATATTTTCATTTTTGTGTCTTTTGACCGGCATTTAGAGAGAAGTAGATTAATAATTCGTTTTTTTTAAATTAAATTAAATTGATTTTTATTTTTGAGGTTTCAGGTCTGAAGCGATTATAAGTAATCCATGGAAGAAAAAAAATAATATTTTTGTTTGTTGAAATAACCTCAAGGAAAATAAGTTTATTTGTAATCAATGACACAAGAAAGAACGACAGCGCTAAGTATTTAGAAATAAAAAAAAAATGTTGAATCAATTACAAGTTTAAAATATTGCACGATTATTATCAACGACATTTTGCAGTATTGATTTAAATAAACCACTTTATGCTTAAGCGCAATGCCTGTAAAAATAATGTCAGTGTAGTAAATGCAAATTGTTTTCAAACCACCATTCCTATTGGTGATTCCTTCTCAACATTTTTTTCAAACAGCACAGTATTTCAGTCTTCAATAGAACTTGTAAGAAGAAGAAGTTTAGTAGAACTTTCGCTGCAAAAGAATGTCTGTTTCCCATAAGAACATTCCTAATTCACTTTTAATTAAAACTTAAAAGATTATAGCGAATCTGTAAAGTTGATATTTTGTTTATCTAACAGTTAAACATTCCTTATCAAGTGTAAAATCAATTTATGCATTATAAAGTATTATATTTATATTAAAACTCGGTAATGTTGAAAAATAGCGTCATATTTTTGAGAATAATATCCACGTACTAATAGTAGCCAGTTAAAAACCGAGAAAAAAAAATTACAAAACATTCTTTACTACGTTATGTCCAGTTACCTGAAGCTGCTATTTAATTACCAGGTATTTGATTTATTAATGAACTCACATTTTGGATGTCTCCATCAGTTTCCCGTGCATATTTATTATATTCGAAGCATTCCAAATCTTAGGATATATTGTTAAGGCATATAATTCCACTCATTTTTCATACGATAAACTAAGAATTTATCTCCTTAAATCGCTTGATAATCTCTCTATTTAATTTCAATTCTGGAAGGCCAGTCGCTCTAATGTTTCCGATTACTTACCAGAAAATGCGAAAGTAATTCATTTGCATTTTCTCGATTAAGCGAAGCGTGCAAAAGAATTATCATAATTTAGAAAGAACGCAGCGACTTAGCCTCTTCCCGGGAGAATCAGTAAATGACGGCACAAAATGCTGGATACAATTCATCAGCTCTTCTTCTTCGATTGTTTTCAATTACTATTAAATAGGTAACGCTACGACTTTGATATCGTGAATTTTTACTACCCCTTTCCATTTATTTTAACGATCTGACACTCGCCCACTAAACTTTATTTGATCGTTTATCGATAAAGACTCGAGTAATGGAGATATTCGCCAGAAGGAGAGAGAAACGCCGAGGAAAAAAAATAAATAACTACAACTTTAAACGCACACGTAAGCTAGAGCCCCCAGGCGGCGACGGAGGAAGACACATTGCAGCCGGCAGATGGCGTTAGTGAAGCTATAAATAAAATTACCGCCACTCTGCGAACTGTAATTAAGTCATTAACGAGAGTAAACTTTGATGGACGACCGCTCGCTTCGCAAATTGTTTTTGCGCAACGAATTTTTCTTTTCCTTTTTTACTTTTAATTATACGATTTTTTTCCAGCGAAAGTCTCAGAGTAAAGGAGAGAGGCCTCTTCAATTAATTATTTGAGTTAGCGATGAAAATTTTAGGGCTAAAACGAGTCGTGAATTTCTATTAGCGCCTTCGGATCTTCGAAGGATCTAAGATTCCAGGAGGACTATTTTTATAATGAATGGACGCCAAAGTGTCTCAACTGCATTTTTATTAATGGTGCATCTGTAATTAATTCTTTTATTACTCCAAGTTCTGATAATAAATGCGATAATTACTTTGTATTACGTTGTACGTTGATTGTTTATAATACGATATGTAAGCGTATTATGGGAGAAAAATGAATGTTCTACGTTTAGTTTTTACTTTTTGCGACGTTACTAAAATAGGGTCAATTGGGATAATAGGAAACAGAATGGACTTTATTCTGGACACTTTTCAATTTCTTAAAGATTTCATCATTTGACATTGTATAATGAATTATTAAATTTATTTATTTTCTCTATATCATTTATTTATAACTCCCCTAGTATGTAAGTATACATTTCATTAGAATATTGATTATATTTTATTTTTTTAATGCAAACTATAAACAAAAATAGTATTCAAATGAATTTTGAAATGAAGATTCTATGCCTTGTAGAACTGAAGCAGTAATAAAAAGTAATGGTTTTCCTACAAAATATTGACTAAATAATTGATTTAATATTGAATACATATTTAGGAAATTATATTATGCTATCATTATTGTAACATTTGCTATTGTTTAATAATTGGAAATAAGAAAAATGTATGATATTCACATGTGAAATGAATATATATAAGGGAAGGTTGCCGTCAATGAACCGGTTCCATGACTGGACTTCGAAGATATTTTCCCCACCAGAGTTTTCTCAGGCACGAAATCAGTTTTACTGTCTTCTTTTGTCTCAAAACTGTCCAATACAGAATCGTCAAGGAGCTTGAATCAATGCATCATATTGTTTAACGTCCAAATAAGATTTCTACTGTTCACTTAATAATGATTGACATTTATATTTTGCTTTTACATGCTTTGAATATTACTAAACAGCTAAATGGGAACATTGACTTGAAATAATACATTTTCAAGTACAATTCCCCATGTTTAAAGTTTCATGATGAATCGTCACAGCAGTGACAACTATGAAAGCATTTAAAATAATGCAGTTGCTATCATTGAACCTCTAGGTGTTTCTATGAATGAACCAGCTAACAATGTGGTTCATTCATAAATCCTACAAATATTATAAAAGTTTCGTCTTATTAAAATTATTAATTATAAATATTATGAATATTATTAAAGGTTCGATCTTTAATAATTAATCAATCTTTTTAAATAAGTGTGATAATGATGAAAAATTATTTTTAATATAAGTTTTGGAAACTCCCCTCAGTTATTATATTTTCAACTTAAAACTTATGTAGTCGATTCAGTATTTGTTAAAGTACATTTTAATACAGTGTCAAGTACGTTTGTTGTTCGAAAAAAAATACCAAAATAAGTAAAATAAAGGCAGTGGATAACTGAGGGCATGTAACGTGCTATAGCAAACTCCTTGTGGTCAAGTAAAATCTTTGGATCAAAATTTGAACTTGGATGAAACAGGACACTCAATTGTTTAAAAGAGGCCCCATGACATTTTATCTAAGAAGAGTAAGACACGTATTAGAAAATATCATTGGTGAGCGAGGTCTGGTGAAAACCAGGGCTGTGGAGTCGGAGTCGGAGTCAAAGAGTCGGAGTCGGACTGATTTTGGGGTAAAGGAGTCGGAGTCGGAGTTGTTAGAAAACAAGCCGACTCCGACTCCGGGTTTATTTTTTTCTTTCCTTTTTACTGACTCTCCTTGCATTTTTTAAAAACTGACTACCAATTGTTTCGATTACATGTATAAAAAAATACTAATGAAAAAATAATTGCCATTATGGCAATCAGCTAGCTTGAGTGCTTACCGAATTTTCTGTAGCCGTCCCCAGTTTGCTGGCTTTTTAACTTAACTAATAGCAACTGTCAGCAAACGATTTTGTTGCCTAACAATTTCAAGTAATCACTTTCAAATAAAAATAGAAATGTAGTGTTTTGTTCAATCTCAGTTATAAAATAGTAAAGGGAACATAACAATTTAGTAAGTCGAGGCCCGTAGCTCAGTTGGACACTTTTGAGGGTAAACGGCAAATTCAAATAAGTTCTGGCGCGAAAGCACCAATCCAAAAGATCCAATGAAATAATCTAATGTTTTTTTTTTTCTTTATTAAGACTATTTCTATAAGCTTGGTTCTCACTAAAAAGTATGGAACAAAATAAGTGTAAATGATTTCTTGATTACAACACTCAATAATTGCAGTTAATCTTAAAATCTTCATATTAAGGTTAATTCTAAAGCAGCCAATAAATTGAAAATGTAGTGAAGAAGAAATATAAGTACGGTAAAATCTATTCGACAAATTTGTATACCGCCGCATTTTGTGTAAAATTAGCTCCTGGCGTATATGTGCCCTATTTTCGTTGAAATTTTATTGATGAAATATAATTTAAAATACATTCGCGAAAATTTTCAGAATTAAAGTATTTATATTTTTTATAAACTCTGAAATTAACTTTGGGTGTCATCTACCAGATGAGTGTCACCCGGGGCAAACCACCCCCTCTCAAGAACTTGGATTTAGAAAAAAAGCTTTTTTTTCTCTCAAGTTACAGCTTTCAAAAATTAAAAGCACACGATTTGATCAATATCTATTTGTTAAACATTAAAGGGGGGTAAATTACAGAGAATCCTTTTCAATTTTTTTTTTAAAGGGATTTTTAAGTCATCTCACTTTTTAATCGTAACTATTGGAAAATTTGATTTTTTAATTGAATTTCTAACGTCGTATGCGTCTTGGGTTTACAATAAAAAACAAAATACGAAATTGTTACAAAGAGGAATTAATATTTCAATCTTTGTTTAGAGGTTGTCCCCCTTCCCCTGAAGGGTGAGAGGGAGTTGAAAAAATACAATAAAAAAAATTAAAAAAATTTGGAGTCGGAGTTGGAGTCGGAGTCGGGCGTTTCAAAACTCCAGGAGTCGGAGTCGGGGTCGGAGTCGGTCAGTTTCATTCCGACTCCGCAGCCCTGGTGAAAACAGCTGTGTTGTGTGAGTCCTGAGAGGTTTTTATGTTTCTCCCATGATAAAAAATACTTTTAAAAAAATTCTCTTTTTGAATAACTTACTATTATTTGTAATGTTTGTTTATCTCCTGTAATAACAATTTATATTTTACGGTTTGATTTTCTTAGTTGAGAATGCAGTCCATCGATGGAAACTTGGTCCACCCATAGCAACTGGTTCCCATGAATGCACCACATGCTAAAATATTTCTTTTTATTTTTTATTGAACACATTTAACATTAAAGCGAATATTTTTATTAATGGAACAATATATTGAATAATTATTCCTATCGTCAATATAAAGTTTAAGTCTGAACTACTTCCTAAAAAAGATCAAAGTGTTATGTGATTAATTGACGGCAATCTTCCCCTACATATTACAGTAGTTATAAATAAATGACTTAAGTGAAATAAATAAATCTAATAATTCATTGCACAGTGTTAAACCCTTATAAAATTGAAAAGTGTCCAGAATTAAGTCCACTAGTGTAGATCTGAAAATTTTGATTATGTGTTACCGAATGAAAAAGTGTTTGCATTCACTCAGCGTATCCCCTTTTACCCCAGAGGTTAGGGGGCAAATGGAAGCAGTGGTTAATTTTTCCATGAGGCGGTTGTAGATAGTTAATCTCAAAAACACAATCAGTTTAGAAGCTAAAGAAGCTCTACATCAACAGTACCGTATACAGTGGCGTACCTAGCTCAGGTGACATCCGGTGAGATAATTTGCGGTGTCACCCCTCCCCCTCCCTAAAAACGCATTTTTTTTTATACATGAAAAAACGAAATGCTTAAAATCAATTTGGCATCACTTCCCTCTAAAAGGTGTCTCACAACGCAAGCGCTCCCCTCCCCCCGTGAAGATACAAATGTGTTTGATAGAGTAAATACAGTTGAAAAAAGGGGGGAGATTTCTGAATTTAAGTACTTAAATTTTTCAAAAAATTGCAATTTGATTTCGGGTGTCACCCCCCATACCCATAGGTCTCACGCTACTTTCTGAACTATGCGCATGCAATCTGAAATCTTTTAAAAAGAAAAATCATACAAACATTACATTATATGCGCTAAATTTAGGAAAAATGTATATACATGAGTGTTATTTGCATCAAACTGTTTTCTTACAAAAAAAAAAAGGAAGGAAGACAAAATTGTTTCCATTACCTCATTAAAGAATGCATGTGGTGAATTGCATTTGCACCTAAATTACGCGTCAAAAATTGAAGGGAAGGGAAAATACATAATTAAATATCTTTAGTAACCTTCCACGCCACAAATAACGACAATTAAAGCTACTTGAGAACAGTTACTTTGACCAGCTCTGCCATTGAAGACCAGCTCTGCAGAGGAAAATGTAAGATTACTAACAAGTTACCATACCCAAGTATGAATCACCGATTGGAATAAAACTTTCCCTTTATAGTGTTATTATTGTTCAACTTCAATTTTGTAGAAACTAAAATTTTAATTGGTGATTGACCTAATTGAAGGAAATGTAGAGAAATTCGATTTGAAAATTGAAATAATGCCAGGACAAAATTAAACCCTAATTTGGCTGGAAAATTTATTAGAGAGTATGAGCAGAGAAGTCTTATTGCCTTGTAAAAAAGTTTTTTTTTTTTTTTTTTTTTACAATGGCAACTCCGAAACGCGTGTTTGCAATAAATATGCATCTGCTTTTGCATACACTGTAAAAACGATTCAGAAACGTTCCTGGAAAATAATAGGCAGCTGATGTGCCCAATTTCTACCATTAATATATCTTACAAAAACCAGGAACGTTTTCTGATAAAAGTCAGTAACCTTTCTGAAATATTAAGAAATCTCTCCTATTAAAGCCAGTCGTGAACCTTCTAGAAAAATTAAATAGGTTTAATTTATTCGATTAGAACCTTCTTGATTTACCAAGAAAGCTCCAGAGGTATTAGAGCAACCACGGCCACGCGAAAATTGCAAGCAAGAACCAAGCATACTTCTTGCCTGCAATTCCAGCCTCGCAAAGCTGTAGCTATCCAGTGACTTATTTGCTCCCATTGGAAGCTTAGTCAATCCGGACGGGCCATAAACATTCTAAAGCCGATACACTTAATAAACACGCTCCGTCAATATTTAAACTGGTAGCAAAAAATATTTTTCACACCAGTGCAAGGTCTGCATTCGTGCATCTTTTAGGAATTCAGGAAACTTTTTTGCGAAGATACTTGATTTTTTGGGGAAATAGGTGAAAAACTCTGAAATCACGAAACGTACCACGGAAATAACCAGTAACGTTTCGGAATTTTTTTACAGTGTATTTATACTTCTTTTAACGTTGTTGTTTCACGTTTTAATGCACCATTGTTATAAATTTCTTACCTTTCTTGTTTTCATAGAAACAAAAATAAAATTTCAACAGATTTAAATATAAAAACCTGTAATGTCATTGATTTGAAAAAAAATATTATTTAAATATGAACAACATATAGTTTAAGGGCCCATGAGTGGCAGACCTACGTCATAGTATAAAGGCCCAAAATTTTTCTGCGTAAGGACATCACAGCATTTAAGAAAGCTTAGCTATTACTGAAGCTGAGTCGCACTGACTTTAAAAGGAAACATGTAGCAAAGGTGCGTAAAACTGCTGCGAAAACTGAATATCATAAACTCATTCCATGTCACATGATCTGGTCGTCCCCATCCAACCATCTCCGATTAGGAGGACGTTCTAGAGCATGCAAAGGCATACACTGTTAAAACTACATGTTGCATTTGGCACCTTTCAAATGTGAAAAGCTTGTTCACCAGCGGCACTCTTTACGGTGCCGAAATTGCACTCTTAACACGGGCGAAAAACCGGCACCCTTCACCCAGCGTGCACCGCGGTGAAAAACGGAACCCTGTGGCAGAACATTGGCACCCTGTGTTTCCTGTTGCTGAGCCTCCCCCCCCCCGCCCCCCTCGGTTTTGTGTGCATTTCCGTAAGCAATTGTATACATTATTATTTATTATTTTGAGTTATAAAAAACTAAGTCTTGGTACATTTTCCACATTGAATACTTCTGAAAATGATTAAAACTTGTACTTTAAGGCATTTGATCACATTCAACTTTCGAACATAGTTTAGAAGTGTTCATGACTTAAATTTGTCTGCCGTGCACTAATTTTCGTACATCCACTTGGATTGCTCAGTAATTTTAATATGTTATTGACTTTTACTGCAGCACGATCGTACCGAAAATGAAGAGCGTAGGTACTATTTGTAAATCATTTACACGAACAATAAATATTCAATTATATTGCAATCATGGAAAAATAAAATCGTTTCATCGCGTTCGAAATTTCAATCAAGAGCACCATATTAGTACGTACGTATATATGATTCGACATTTGAATATCCGTACACTGTTATAACCAGAGGTTCCAGACGAGTGAATATATTCCCCCTAAGGTGAAAGCATGGTGACCAAGGGTGCCATACTGGCCAGGATGTAAAGCAGAGGTGCGAAAGTAGCAGACAGTCGTAGACAGGGGTGCCAAAACAGCAAGCAATCGTTAAATGACTTGCTGGCGCATGCGCTTCCGGCATACATTCACCATTCAACCACTTCAATATGGCGGACGAATGATAGGTTGCACTACGCGTGGCTTCTACGTCTTTCACATTGAATGAAGTACACTATTGGATTAAATCTCAACTTTTGTAGGATAATTCTTTAAAATAACAAGTAAGTACAGCTTTTGATCACTTTGTAGCTTTTAGGGCTTTCAAACATAGTTAAAAGTACGTTTAATGCTTTTCAGTTACCGTTAGTCCGTTACGATACCGTAGTACCGTTAGTTGTTTATTTTCAGGTTACCGTTACTGTCGTGAAAATGCTATCATTCACACACAAAACGCTACTAAATGTATCTATCATTATTTTCTTGAGTACTCGATAAGCAACATTTAATCACCGAAATAGTAACCGCAATGATATTTTCAATAATCAACAAGTGAGAACCTAAATAAAAGTGATTCTTGTGCTTTGTGTAGCGAGCGCAAAAAATAAAAAAGAAATCTCTCTCCGTCTATCTTTTTCTTTTGCTTTTTCGTTCAAGTGTTTGAATCATTTCCTGTTAGCGGTTATTCGATAGTGTTAGGAATTTCTTTAAATTTTTAACAGTCGAAAAATTTTATGCGCATTTTATTTTATTGTTATTTTGATTGAAATTTTGAATGTTTGAGAAACGATTTTGTTTTTCCGTAGCTTTAATATCCCAGAATATTTTTGGCTGTTCATGTAAATGATTCATAAGTACATCTACACTTTACTTTCGGTGCGTTTGATCATTATTAAATGATCATTAACTTAACTATGATTATTCAAATAATTACTCGTCTTTAACTTTAAATATATTTGTGACAACTCTTTGATACCAAATAAAGTCTGTAGATATTTATTGTTTTATTCATTTTTAATATTACTTTGTAAAAAAAAAAAACTCATCAGTACGCAGAATTTTTTCACAAGTTTTTTACCGCCCCGAGAGTTATTATAATTATTATTATTTATTTTATTTATTTTTAAGAAAAGGATAAAAATTTCACAGGTCCGCAATGTTTTTCATTTGTTTTTACCGACCCGTGGGTCAAAAGAGGTTGAGAAACACTGATGTAGAGAACGATCAGATGAATTAAAGCAATGAGCACTTCTTAACTATGTTGAAAACTCTGAAATATGGTCAAATGCTGTAATTACAAGTTTTAATCATTTCCAGTACTGAATTCATGCAATGTGAAAAGTGTGCAAAACGTAGACTATCATGAATCAAAACAAAACTATTAAAAAAAGAAAAATACACAGCTGTATTCAAAAACGCACACAATACGGGGGAGGGGGGGAGGATCTACAGTAAGGGTGCCATTTCTCTCTCCGAAGGTTCATTCTTTTCACCCCGGCTGCCTATTTTTTAAAAGGTGCCTGTTTTTCACCCTAGTTAGAGGTGCAATTTCGGCTCCGTATTAGGTGCCGCTGGTGAACAAGCGTTTCACCCCTGAAAGGTGCCGAATGCAACCTGTAGTTTTAACAGTGTATAGAATATAAAAGAGCACAAGTCTTTCGATAAATTAAAACCAAAAACAAATTCTAACGAGTTATTCATTCTTACTATTACTAGAGTGACGAAAAAAGCTCAGTCATTCGCTTTAAGCAATAACGCCGAGGAAAGCTAGTTAACTTAAACACGAGATAATAAATTAAAAAAAAAATTCGAGACGGAGAAGAAATTTCCTTTTTCTCAATCCGCTTTCCTTTTTTTTTTTTTTTTTCGTGCTTTTATGTTTTTGATATTTGCATCATCGTAGTTAGAGTTTCCGTTCACTTGCCGAGTGCATGACATTGCTAACAATAAATCTCTTAGTTAAAAATCCACAAAATTGTTGACAATACAAGCAAGTAAAACCACATATTCAAAATTAATAGTTGAAATAACTTTTCAAATAGCACCTAATTTAAGCGTTTTGATTATTAAATGTTACTTATCCGGTGCTGATAGCTATTTTTAGATAAAATTTATGCATGATAGAAATAGGAAATGTACATAACGGCTAACTGAAGAATCAACGTACCTTTGAAACATTTTTTAATATGTTCGAAAGCATTAAAAGCTACACTATGATCAAATGCCTGTACTTACGCGAAATTTTGAAGAGTAAATCGCAGAATCTTATGAGTTTTAGTCCAGTCTCGTACTTCATTCAATGGGAAAGTGCATGTGCGTAGCTATTCCTGCGTCCGCCATTGATCGTGGTTGAATGATGTCAGAGCGAAGAGCGCATGCGCCAGCTTTTCACCCATGCATTTAGGAGGTCCATTTTCACATTTATTAGCGTCATTCACCTTGAGCACATTTCCTAGCCTCTATTGCACCCTGAGGACCCGTGTTTTCACCCCAGGTGCCAAATAGTTAAAGGCACCCGTAGTTTTGACAGTGCACGTGCCTTTTGAAACTAACTTATGCAAATTTTCAGCTTTCAAGACACAAATCATGAGAATCTAGGATACCTCAAAAAGAAAAAAAAAAGTGGGCTCTAAAATGGTCAACCGTGCTAAACATGGCAATTCGTTTCACAAAGCTAATCCACCATTTTGGAGCTTTTTTTTTTTTTTTTAATCGATCTTATATCCTCAGGATTTGGGTCTTGGAAGCTGAAAGTTTGTATAGGTGAGTTTCAAAGGCATATCTGCCACTCTATAAAATTTCGTTCAAATCGGAGATGGTCGAGTAGAGACGACGAAGTCAATTGACATGGAATGACTCAGTTTTTGACGCAACTTTTGCTATTTGTTTCCAGCCAAAGCCAGCGCAACTCAGCTTAAATAATAGCGAATCTTTCTTACCTACTGTGATGTGGTTATACAGAACGTTTTTTTTTTTTTTTTTTGCCTATATACTATGACGTAGGTCTGGCGTTCACGGGCTCTTGCTCTAATACTTTTCAATTAATAAGTTAATCTTTTTTTTCATGATAATAATTTTTACTAGAATATGCATGTAATTAAATAAAATGTCCTAAAAAGTAATAATTGATATGCAATATATCCTACATTTTGAAGAAGTTTGAAATTATAACTTTGCTTTTCTTCCACTTTACTGGCCACTGCACTGGAACTTTACATTTTTTTCTCTGAAACTTTACAGCTTTTACATTTGATTAATTAGATCATCTTTTTCTTTAAAAAAAAAAAAAAAAAAGTAGTTGTTTCTCCTGTTTTCAACACATTAAATTTTTAAAATAGACTCTTTTCGGAAAAAATCAAATCCTTCGAATTTTTGACTATTTAATAGGGGACCGGCCCCAATTAATTCGGATAACAGGAGTTACTAGCGCAGCGAGAAATACCTTCTGAGGTGGTTTTACTGATCAAAAATACCTTTTGGAAGGGGTTTTTTTGATCAAAAATTCCTTCCGAAGGGGTTTTTTTTTTTTTTTTTTATCAAAAATACCTTCTGGAGAGTTTTATTTTTTTTTATTTTATTTTTTTTTTTTTTTTTTTTTTTTTTTTTTTTGGCTCACAAATACTTTCTGGGGTTTTTTTTTTTTTTTTTGAAATCAAACATACCTTCTGAAGGGAATTTCTTGATCAAAAATTACCTTCTGAAGAGTTTTTTTTACTAAAATCAAAACTCCTTTCATATGCATAAACTACTGTATTAAAATTTGCATTTATGTTAAAACCAATACCTCTGGTGGGTGTTTTCACCCTCAAAATCCCCCCTTCGCTGCGCCACTGACTGGAGTTACTATACTGTACCTCTTTGGATGCAATAACGAGGTTTCTACTCTGATAGAATTTACTCTGATTGATTTGGTTACTTCTCAAACTCTCTCTCTCTGTTTCGAATTTCGAATGTGAGTTTCGAACACCACCATATCCAGTTTCATCCAGCACCGACACGGAATAATTGATTAATTAGTAGTCACGCTAACTTGAATCGAACGCGAACCCGTTCCGTGCCCCTCAATGTACGACTTCCACGCACGTTGCCTAGGCGACGCGGAGGACCATTGATCGCATCCGGGCGACACACATCGCCGACCACCAATGGCGGACGCCCACACATCCCCCATTCTTCATTCATTATGCGCTTCTTCATTCAATAATGGGTGATGATAATCGGGGTGATTTTTTGGCTTTTCTTTTATTGGTCGGTTGCTTCCTTCGTGTTGTCAGGAATGAATCGGTTTAGCAGATGTCGAAATAGTGTGGAGACATTCGATCGTACTAGAGATAGAACGGAGGAGAGAAATTTCGTTCCCCTTCACCCCCAAAATGAAAACAGAATTTTCGTTGTTTGTTTATAAATGTACTATTTTCATTTTCTTTGCCATATTCAGTCAAGAATATTAATTCGTGTTTGCAACAATACAGCGTATACTATTTTTATTTTTAGTTAATGTAACTTAGCGTCATTTAAATTTTTTTAATTATATTTGACCTTAAAAAAATCCACAATATCTAGCATCCAGTGTTTTTTTTTTTTTTTTTTTTTTTGAATTTTCGCGTCTTTGATTTAAATTAGGTTTTTTGCAATCACGAATTGCTATAGGACCCTACTTCTGGGGTTTCTTGCTAAAACAAACGGCTTCTATCGCAATCATAAAGTCTAAAAACATGATTTGAATTCAAGACGTCAAAATGCCAATGATTGCCAGAGGGTACGCGCTGGATGTTTAGAAAGGATTGTGTAAAGTCGAGGTTGATTCCGGAGGACATGGATGCCACCGCCCAGGAGAAGGGACATGCTCGCGGTGTACCAGAGGAATTTGCATTATTAAGTCAAAAAAGAAGATAATATTTACTAATAACAAAGCTGAAAGTCTGTGTCTCTGGATGTCTGTACATCTCTGGATGTCTGTTACACGCATAGCGCCTAAGACCGTTCGACCGATTTTCATGAAATTTGGCACAGAATTAGTTCGTAGCATAGGAGTGAGCACCTCGAAGCGATTTTTCGAAAATTCAATTTTTTTTTTCTATTCCAATTTTAAGAACATTTTACCGAGCAAATTTTTATAACGTGGACGAGCAAATTACCATAACGTGGACGAGCAAATTACCATAACGTGAACGAGCAAATTACCATAACGTGGACGAGCAAATTACCAGAATATGGGCGAGCAAATTAACATAGCAAATTGGTGAGAAATTCATTATCCATTATTTGTAAATATACAGGCGAACCAATTGACCTTTTAATTTTCTACTACGGGCAAAGCTGTGTGGGCAATTCCGAACTGTGAGGCGAATTTGCTTCAAACAAATTTTGTAGGAAGAAGCTTTTGATGAAAAACTTGTATATATAATATCTTTTTGATTTGAACAATTTTCCGTTCAATTTTGAAGAGTTCAAATCCCTTAACATTAGCGCCTACGGGGAAACTGAAAGTCAATGCAGATTCCGTACTTGAAGGCGGATTTACTTCAAACAAATTTTGTTGGAAATAGCTCTTGACGAAAAACTCAAGACTCCGAGAATTTAGGGGCACCTGACACCGACTCCGACTCCTATACCCGACAATTAGTCGGACTCCGACTCCCTGACTTCGACTCTGACTTCGTATAGTTCCGATAAAAATTTATACATGGAGGACAAATGACTGACTTGGATATTCGACTCCGACTCCTTTATCTCAAAATGAGATTGACTCCGATTCCGCAGCTATGGTTTTAACTGCGCTATTTTAAGACTGGCAGATGTGTTTTGATCGTCTTGGTGATTTGATGTGGGTTTTACTGAGTCAGTATTAGAATATCCTTGTGGTTTTAAAATTTTGCTCACTGCTTTGAACAATTCCATTCGTTAGTCATATTGTGTGTTCTAGAGCGGTGAGAATAGTTTTAGGATCTCGTGTTATCCATTTCAAATAAAGGCTATTTATTGGATTACTTGTATCCAGATGCAATGGAGATACTTAAATTTAGCACCGCTGGTCACATGTAAGTATTGTTGAATATCTTTGTACATGTTAATATACAAATGTATTTTTCTTGTTAATATGCATTTGATAGAATTCCGATGTTAACTTATTTAGAATTTATAGAACTATTATAAAGTTATTTTTTTATTGCTCTAACGCATTGCATTCTTGAAAGTCATTAACGCTAAATGCCGTATCTACCGGAGAGGTTTGCGAGCAAGATAGGAAAAATCACTTAGTTTTTTTTTTTTTTTTTTTTTTTTTTTTTTGGGGGGGGGGGGGGGTTCGCTTCACAGTTTGGAATACTGAAAGTCACTATTTTAAATCTCTAAATAAAGGTGTATTAATGATCTTTGAAAATACAATGAAAGTTTTGGCAACAATAAGTACTTAATTCAATTTGTTAGGCTCTTATCCAACAACTTATTTGAGATTATTGCAAGTTTCTTGGAAAAACAGTTCAGGTAAAATGAACTGATTGATATTGATATGCTTAAGTATGATGATTATGTACTAAAAATCTATGTTGCGATTCCAATGAGTGAAAAATTGGGATATCGTTGGGGGGGGGGGGGGGAGGCATGCAGCATTGAATTAAAAAATTCTTCACGTGCATGTCAATGATTCTCTTTTTAAATACAATAGATATGCGGTACTCTCTATCAGGTATATTATTAAATGATAACGTCAACCTGTTTTTAATAGTATTTTATTTGACATATTCTGCAAATAAAAATATATTTTTCATGTATGTTTTTCCATGCCACCCCAGACCACTGTACGAGGAAGGGAATATCGAACAGTATCAGCAGGGATAATTGGTGTCATATTCAAATCCATCAATTTTTCTGCTAGTACTATATGATTAATTTGATTCATCTGAAGTTGATATAAAAAGTTTTGGTCACGGATGCTCGGAGTAGAAATTATGTTAGGTAAGTTCTCTGTTCAGTTGTTAATTTAAAAAATCTTTGAGTAAAAAATGCAAATAAAAAAAAAAGTAATAATTTTTAGACAGTTAACTATATCTGTATTATATATCATTTTAAAGAACTAAATTTTTGATGAAATGAAAAGTCAATACTTGACATAACTTTTTAAATATTTTTTTGAAAATAAAATCTTTTTACTTAAATACAGGAAAGTGAGAAATGGAAAAAATATCACAATGAAAAAATAAGGAACGTTAATTCTGTTAAAACACAGAAAGATCGTAAATGAACGGAAAAATAAGAAATGGAATTTTCGTTCAGTCACGGGAAATTTATAAACGGAAAACTACAACTACGGAGAAATAAGAAATGGAACTTCTGTTAAATCCCCTGGTTAAATCACAGAAAGTCATTGAACGTAAACGTAATATTTACGGCAACTTTGCTGCCGGTACTTTATCCGTTATTTTCAGGAAATTTTTTTTAACAGTGTACATAAAGATATGCGGAGACGATTTTTTTTTTTTTTTTTTTGGACAATGAAAATTATTTCTTTAAGTTGACATTTTATTGTTTTTTTTATTTTGGTAAATGCATTAATTCATTTTAAAAATTATTTTTCGCAACAGGGGGAAAAGAAACGATATTTTTTTTTTTGATATGGTGTATTTATTTTAATGAGCTTATTAATTTTAATTATTATTTTTTCGTTTTGAAAGCTGTTAAAGAATTTTTTTAATGAAAAAAAGTGTATTAGCTGCTTTGTTTAAAAGGTGCTGCTATTTTATTTGTTCGTTTATTTATTTATTTATTTTACGCATCTAATTTTTTAGATGGGTGAGGAATATTTTATTTCCAGAAATCAGCTTAAAATATTAAAAATATTTGTTTGAAACAATTTGCGATTTTTGCTATTTTTGAGAAGATTGATCAGGTAGTAGAAAGTAGTATGGGTATACGGGAAAGTAGGCTCGTTTAATTCCAGACGGAACTTCTTGTTAAACTAAGATTTTAAGGAATAAATTATAGTATAGCTTTAAATGTGTATATTTTTTTACATTCAATGTTAGTAGATGCAATGTAGCAATGTTTTTAGCTATAACTTAAATGTATGTCTGAGTTTTATTCATATTTTTTAGCTATTGCATACAGTACTATAGTATTGTTTTTTACCCATTATTTGGATTATCCGCGGTTTTCGCTTACCCGCTACCGTGCCACCCTATTCCGCGGATAATCAAGAGTTTACTGTAGCTATATGATAATAGCGATTTAAACGGAGAAAATACATTCCAACTTTTTAGCAACACAAGCTTTTGATGTTATTTATTTATGATAAAATGAATTCTGAAAGCTTATTCTAGCACTTATTTCACAACTTCGTCGTTACACACCGCACGTAATAACTGAATAAAAATAACAATTAAGAAAACGTCAATCATAAACTACGATATCAAGATACTATTGATACGAAAGCGCAAAGCGAAAATGCTGTTGATATGTATTATGTATTTTATCCATCTAACGGTGCATGAAGGAAGAAGAAATCAAAATCTCTTATCGCCTGTAATTTCCTTTGAAGAGCACAAAGCGAAGAAAGATCTGATACAGAAGAGACACCTTTTCGTTTTATCCCCACCAGCATACACTTCCCTCATTCAAGATCTAATCGATAACGATACAGTCAGCCTTATCGATTAATCTTGATCGTGTATCTTGCAATGCTGGATCATAACTTTCATGCACATAAGTTCGTCCTTTTATTTTTAGATATAGTAGGACAATTATTGTAACGTAGGTTGCCTTCTCAGTGCTAGGAAGGTTAAAATCCTGGTAACTTTGATTGTGTGTAATTCTATCTTTGATGGAGGGGGGGGGGGGGGAAACAATCTATTGATGTTTTCGAGAAACAATTTCAATGATTAACGCTTTTTTTTTTAATCGTTTATTTGATGTTCTAACTTTGCCCAGAAGGTCACAGTACGAGTATAAGAAGCAGACGTGGATCCAAAGGGTGAGTCATGGGGTCCCCCCCCCCCCCCTGAGCAACTAGCTTGCTTTGAAAAAGAAGCAAAATACAGTGATATCCCGTTACAACGAGTACCAAAGCAACGAAATATCTGTTTCAATGAAACACATTTTCAGTCCCGATTTAACTTCCATTGCCTTGTTTGAATTCTATTACAACGAAATTCCCGTTACTACGAACAAATTCGTCAATTCTTGAAGTTCGCTGTAACGGACATTCATTGAATAGGCAATTCATTAAATGTTTTCCGCAAGAATTTCGTACCGTAAACTTGATATTTAAATAAAGACTTCCTTGGAAAGCATGTCGTTGTACGCAAGTGTTTTGAAATTAATTTCAAAGGGTAATTGAATATCGACGATGCATAAGCAGATTTTTGTACTTCAAACAAAAAGACCGTGATCAGCCAAGCAACCGAAACAAAACTCATCAAAACTCAACATCCCCCCCCCCCCCCACACACACACACTCTGGCATCCTTCACATAAAAGGCAACTCTTCAGACATGCCAGGTACATGTGCCGCTACCATTCCCATCTCTTTCAGTTGAATCTACCAAAAGGATTTTAACAAGCATTCGTTTAACAGCGTCCTGGAGCAGTTACTCGAATAAATTCGGCTTAGGCCACTGGTGTGAGACATGAAATTATTTTTTTTTATGTACCCTTTTCTTTCGAGAAGAAACTTGATTCAACCAAGTTGCCTTACGTTAACACAAAGAAAAACACCAGTCAACTACAGCTGTTGATAGGCGACTTTTTCGAAAAGTTGATTCAACTAACCGCCTCGTGTGTATGAGGCCTAAGTTTTCATCCAGTGGTTTTTGAACTCCCCAATCAACGGATTACAGAAAAGAAACATTGTTCATATTCAACACAATGCAAATCTTTCTTTTTTTATATGTGAGAACCTCTCTCTCCATGTCAGTCATTCTGTAATTAAGAGCTACATCATGTGCCGCTCCTGTATTGTGTCAAATAAAACAGACGTGATGACTGCGCAACCACTTCGACATGACATTTGAAATGAATAGAGATGTTAATGTCGGCACCCCGACTGGAAAAGTTTGTCATCAACTTGTCGCTTTGTGTCCAGGCAACTTGTCAAATGTTATAGACGAAGATAATTCCCCTCATTATACGCGTCAGCTTTTCCTCTTCTTTTGTAGTTTTGCGTTTCCATGGCGGTGCGTACATATTCGCGTGTTATTGCTTTATCTGAAAGATGGAGATATCATGAAGTTTATTTTAATGGTGGATAATTTGCTCAAAAGACAAACTGTACTGAAAACAAGACAGTTACCACAGGAGACATCAGTTTGATAAAAGGTATACCAGGGGATCCTCCACAGAAGGGCGGTGGGATTATGGCACAAGATGCGCTATCAACATTACTTATTGATTTATTTTTAATTAATTTTTTTTTATTTTATTTTGTTCTTAAATTTTATTTCATTTATTTATTTAGTGTGTGTGTATGTCATCGGCGTAGCACATTACTTTTCTAATATAATAATAGTAACAATAATTAAAAATCAATAAATAAATAAAAAATATTTTAAAGAAATTAATAACTTTAAAAAAAGTTATCTTAAAATTAAAAATAAAAAAAGGTTAAGAAAAAAAAATTCGGTGGGAATTTTCGCCATTGAACTTGGGTAGGATGGGCCATAACTGAGTTATACTGTATTGGTGCTGTAATGTTTTGAGTCGATACTCTTTTATCAGACACCAAATTTCCAAATTGTAGGAGAGGCAAGGTGACTTGGCAGATTGATATTGAACAGTAATGGTGGTTAATGGAGTTAACAGCGTCATGTATGCGTAGATTTGCATATTAAATAAATAAATCATCAATGATATCAACGAACTATTTACGTCTGTATGAACAATAATTTAAAAAAGGTAAGTGCGCCAAATAAGTATACCCTAAGATTGATGGACCAGTATCTCGCTGATCTATTACTCAATTGGCTCCAAAATAATTCATAACATGCAGGGGCGCCTAAATCAAAAAATTTAGGAGGGCGGAAATTCTCAATTTGCTGAATAGAAGTTCCAGTTTTGCCGAATGATAAAATACGGGTAAGCACACACAAAAGTTTATCTAATGAAAAAAGTTACGTGTTTAAATATTACAATTATGTCCCCAAATTTTCCGAATCGTCAGAGAAGATTTGTTGAATAAGGGAAAATGTTGGAAGGTCATAGAGACCTTCCATCGGGACGCCCCTAATAAAATGACTCATAAAAAATAAGAAAATAATAATTCCGTGTGAAAATTTAAGTTTCAATTATGTTTTTCGGCATTTTTAACAAAGAAAGGCAATTTGGTCTTTTTTTTAAAAAATAAACACGGGTACCAAAGGCGAACTCTGAAAAAGTGCAGAAAACCGGTAATTATTTTCTTTCGAATTACAGATTTGTGTTGGAGACGGCTGTAGTGTGGTCGGAACGGCGTTTGCAAGACGGAACTCTATTCCGGCATGATATTTCATTTAACACTTTTTTTTCCTATTTTCAAATCATAATTTCTCCCCAAAACAGACAGAGTAAACTCTCTTTCATTCTGAATCCTGCCTACAAGATGGACATTTATATTTAAAAAAAAAAAAAAAATTAGGTCATAACTATATGGCGGGGCTAAATACTACCGTGTGCAGATAAACAGCAGGATCTGTAGAAATGAGTTTTCGAGATATTTGAAGAAATGTGCGGTGGATTCAATGCTAACAATAGTATAATGTTGGAATTAAATTTTTTTTTTCGCGCCTTTTTTTCAGCGGAAACCAAATAAGCGAGCTTGTACAATAAAGATAACGTACAATAGATGACAAAAATGCAAAAAAATGAAAAATTTAGTTACTGACCTGCACACAGGGTCGTATTTAGCTCCATGCCACCCCCAGGCAGATTTGAAATCTGCCGCCCCCCCCCCTCCCCCTAAAAAAAGCAAAAACTCAAAAACACGCAAAAAAGTGTTCCCGAAATTTACACTGTCAAGCTTATGAAGAAATGATGACGTTTCACATTCAGGGGCGTCCCGATGGGAGGTCACAGCAATCTCCTAAAAAACTCTTTATTCGGCAAAGTTTGCTGACGATTCAGAAGATTTAGAGATTACATAGCGACATATTATTTTTCTTTTTTTCTAATTCTAAATTATTTTTTTTTAATGATACCTAACTTTGCTTCTCGATAGATGTTATGTACGTATGTGTGATATGCGTGTAAGCTCGTGTTTTTTTCATTCGGAGAAATTAGAATTTTCCTCCTCCCCCCTCCCACCCAAATTTTAGTTCGATGCTCCTCTGTTTATATTATTTAATTTTTTACATCGTTCATGGCTCAAGTAATGCTTTTGAGCAGGTTATCAAGCGATTCACATAAGATCAATATAAATAATATTTACAATATGAATATTTATTTGCAATTATCAATTAATAGAGCATATTTTTTTTTTTCTGGAAAAAAAAAACACGATTACATTCCGAATAAATTCTGTTACTTTTTTTTAGAGTTACGTATTAATGCTCTTTTGATCAAACCTGTTTTAAAATTAAACCTAGCTTAATTATTTAATGTTCTATATCGCTGAATCTTTGATGAGCACTGAGCCTTAGTGTCTTGTGCGTTAACCATTTTATCGGTTGTCATCTTTATTTATAGCAGCATCTTTATCCTGGTTCTTTTTCTTTTCTTTTCTCCCCCCCCCCATCTACGAATCAACGATTTGAATAATTTCCTCTATTATTACGTTCACTCACTTGTGTTCTTAGCACTCCTCACTGTCCAATGGTATTTTCATTAGTAAATTATAACTCGATTACTTTGCAAATAGTCTAAGGATTCCGCTTTTGAAAACTGTACATTTGAAAAAAAAAAAAAATATCATGTGTGTTTAAAAAATTTTTGATGACTCTTTTTTGTTCTTCGGTTTTTAATTTAGCATGTTTCCTTTATTTAAAACCATCCAGCCTTTTTCGCTCGTCTCTCATTTTTATTTGCCTACGAGACTTAATATTAACAGAAAACAATTTTGAAACATTAATATTGTAAAAAATAAAATAAACGTTAATCTCTCAAGAAACCGGTACTGAATAAACTTAAGTATACATTAAAATCTTAGTCAAACTCCAATTTTGTATAGCGACTTCTGAATAAATGCAACGACACTTTCTGAAATTGACACCCTCTTTTCGTCTTCACTTACTATTTTACGCTGATCAATTACCATGATTGAAAAACATTTGATTTTCATTAGATGTGTGAAAGTAATCATTATTAAATGACAAGAAAAAATTATATCCGTGAAAAATGAAAGAATGCTAATATTTTACTTTCAAGAATAAAAATTAATTTGAAAAATGTGTAGTTAAATCAAAACTTTTCGCCCCTGAAAATGTTGCCGCTGTAGGCAGCTGCCTACTTTGCCTATTGGGAAATTGGGCCCTGCCTGCACACGGCAGAATACTCACAACTTATACTCTATTTAATAAAAAAAAAAAAAAAAAAATTCTTACTACTTCAAGGAGAACTCGACGGAAATGATTTTTTAAAGAATTTTGTAAAGTATGAAGATTTAATTAAAATGTCATTAAACTATGATTTCTTAATTTTACTTAATTAGAAGATGTAATATAGTTATTTCAAACACTGAAAATTTAGAATCAGCACACGGTGAAAGGTGTGATGCCGTATTTCGCTATACTTATGAAATTTGTTTTGTACTTTGCTGTTGTCTAAGCTTTATCATTCCCTCTATCGTATATTGTCACAAACGAACGGTTTTACTGCTCGTAAACAAAATTAGTTTCATGAATGAGAATGAGTAGTTGTGACCCATCAAGCATTTTATATAAAATGTTGTATATGTCTTTGAGAAAAAAAAAAGCAATCGTCAATTTCAAGCTATAATAACTAAGATTAAAAATACTACAAAAATTTTTTGCATTCAATGAATTGGAAATTGTAGCAAACAGAATTTAAATTATTGTGATGGTTTTTTATGGGGTTTAATAAATAACAGTGATTTCAACGTTTTAGTCACTTTCAGTAACAGACTTAGTAGTTTCCAAAAGAAAAAAAAAGAGAGATTATTGCTATACAAGAAATGTAAAAATCAATACAAAATTTTTCAACTAAATGAAACGAAAGACATGTTTTGCATGTCTCCAAATGATTAATTGAGACACATTTTTTTACAATTACTTTGAAATTACTTCTTTATAATTAAATTTAGAGTATTAGTTTAGTTTAGAATATTAGTGTTTATGTTGTTATCAAGTTATATTTGAATTAGTTTTTTTTATCTTTATTAATTTTTTTAGTGATAGAATTTGCATTATTTTTTTATATCAGTATCGTTTATGAGTAATCAATAAGTAGCACAAGTATTAAATGCTACTTATTGGCATTATATTGGCTGCGTATAGGTCATAAAAGAAATACTAATTTATAAGGACTTCACATGGCATGGTACTCGCTTACAATGAGACTTCACATTGTATGCAATGTGAAGTCTCATTGTATACGAGTACTGTATCACATGTACTCGTATGGTAGTTAAAAACTGCTTTATGAGGTGGGGTTTAAAAAACATCAATGATGTCTGAAGTGACCGACGAATAGGATCATTTTTAAATTTTAGTTCATGTGGACTGGGCTAAAATGAAATATGATTCTAAACATTGAGGAAGCTGGTACTACAAGTGAATATTTGTTCTACGATGAAACGATTGTGTAAGCAGTTCGTGAAAAGTCTGATTGTACAGCAAAGAACCTTTACCACCTCCAACTAATCAACAAGTATCAGATTTTGCAAATATTTTACTGAAGTACTCGGAAAATTCTGGAAACATGGATAAATTGAATTGTGTTTTCAAACTTATAGTGACTTATTTAGATGCGGTTTTTAAAAATGTAAACTGTCGAAAATTACTACCCTTTTCCAAATATCTTAATAAAATTTGTTCTCTGTAAAGATATTTTTATGAAAATAATTAATTTCATACAAACTATAAAATCTACCATTATGCACTATTTCTAAAAATAAAAATGGTTCTTGAGAAGGCTGGAAGGGGAACTTCCGATAACTCGAACTTCTGATTACGCGCAGATTTTAGCCGGTTACTTGGGACTTCGAGCTATCGAGAGTTGATTGTATAATGTTTTCTCAAATTGGGTAAAAATAGATATCTTTAACAAAGCCCGAAAATTGTCAATCAATTGCTGAAAGTTATTGTATTATACTGATAAACTTCAGTTATTTCCTCTGAAAAAACCAATTGGAATTCAATGAACTCGATTGCATTGACTGGTGAACTTAAACCTCGAAAGTACCATCTTACATGCGATGGCGGTCCCTGAATTGCATTTGGCTAATATATTTTGTTCTACTCGCCGGATTTCAATGAAATTTTGTACCCTAGCTGCTTTTAATCTGAGGAACTCATTTATGTAGTGTACAAACAACGATAAAACTAAAAATTTTAAAAACCCCCGACTAAGTCGCAACTGTAGAATCAAGAAGGAAAATTGAAAATCCTTTTAAAAGCCTCATATTATTAAAAATCAATGTCAAGTATTTTGTTTGCTATTAAATAGAAACTGGCAACAGATAAGAATCTTAAATTGTTGCTTCCTTGTCGGCCAACAATGAATTCGGTTAGTATCAATCGCGTGAATAAAGGCTTGACCGTTATTAAAATCTGCTTTAAAAGAACGTTATAATTCGAATTCTATGAAACATGGAAGTTCCAAACACATTCTACCAGAAGTGGGAAAAAATCTCTTTATTTTGGTATTAAATTTCTGCAAAGAAAGTCTAAAATTGCATTTTTAAAACTGAAAGTTTCAAAATTTTGACCGCCCTCCCTCTCTTTCTTATTAGATTTAAAAAAAAACTGTTCTTGTTTTTTTAATGTGCTTCCCCCTAAAACTGGTTGCACGCTGGGGCAGAATTTCAAGAAATTTGGTGGGAACTAGACAAAGGAGAAGTGCCTTTTGTTTGATTTTAAACAGTTATACTATTATCAGAAATTGTATCTGCTTCAATGCTACAAAAAAAAAAAAAAAAAAAAAAAAACTGATGTTTTGGAGACTGAGAGAGGGAAATAATTTCGTGTACTAGGAAAAAATACAGAATCATTGCAATGATTCTCAGTCTTGTGTGGTAATCACTGTGCATCTATGATAAACGAAATGAGGGGCGCCGCAAGGCGCTCATTATTGCCCTAAATAGAATCCCTGCAATGATTCCATTTTGTGTGTCTATGACTGTGCATCTATGATACACGAAATGAGGGGCGCCTTGAGGCCCCCAGGCGTGGCCCTCGTGGCACCCAGGGCGATTGCTCCACCCCTCCTCCCCTTGAAACTGCCATGTTTGTCGGTACGTAGTTCTGGTACTTTTCTTCAACGTGGAGTGCCGTTGAGAAAAATGTGGGGCAAAGTGAAATAAATAAGATGACAGTTTTTTCAAAGTGAATAAATTGAAAATTTGTTTTGAAAATTACAGTACACAGTACATAAAGAAAGAACATTGCATTTTTTAATACAACTTGCATTGAAGCATTATTTTTTATTGTTGGCACTAAATTTGCACCTTCAAAAAAAGGTGGAACGTTTCACTATTTGTTTTGATGGGGCAAAGTGAAAAATAAAATATTTTTCTTATAAAAAATGTTCTTTTCGAGTATAAAAAATATTTTTGATCAATTGAATAGTAAATAAAACGTTGACTGTTAAAATGGAAGTATTATAAAACAATAAAGGAATAATTAAGTAAATTAATTAACAAATGAAGAAAAATAACTGAGTGAATAAAAAAGGGAATGAATAAGAAAATAAGTGAATTAATAAGTAAATAAGTGAATTACCTAAATGAAGGAATGTAAATGAATACATTAATAAATGAATAAGTAATTGATTTAATAAATGATTGACTGAATAACCGAAACAAGCTCTTTTATTTTGCCCCATTCTCTTTGCCCCGCAAATACTTGACTAAGTGTGCAAAATATTTAAAGTTCATGTAAGCTTACAACAAATATTAGAAGATCTCAATTAGTATTTAAAATGTTAATAACAAGATCCTTTTATTATTCCAAAATAATTTTTGACTTACAACAAAATCACAATAAAAGTATCAATTTTGGAAAATTGCCTGTATTACCATTAGGCTTTAATCTTCGTCGGTATTTTTTTTTCTGACTGAAATAGACAAAATGTGCTACTACACAGTTAAAATATTACCAGATGGGTAGCGCAAAAAGCAGAGCAAATATTTCACTATTTCACTTTGTCCCGCTATTTCACTTTACCCCACATTCCCCTACAACGAATTCTTCCTAAAATGGACATTTTTGAAATCTTTTCGAATCATGTAACAGTAACACAAAAAGTTATTTCAAAATGCGTAAGCTAAAATTATCCCACGGCGAGAGAAATAATACCAAATTTAACTAAATTTATTCATTATTTGACACTATATTTTATTTCAATATCGTTTCCTTTATACAGTAAAACCTGTCTACAACGATACTGTTGGGACAAAAACCATCAATAAGAAGTAAAGTAAATGCCTAGTAATTTTAAGCAATTAATATTGTTTAGGATCGGAGGATAGCACTAGATCTACAAAAGTCTAATTACCCTAAACGCAGCCTTTAGAAAGAAAGAAATAGTGGGAATTAATTTTTTTTCTGGAGGATCTTCCTCTTCCCGCCATATCGAAACAAGAACAAAGCACGATGACATCAGCAGTTCAATTTTTTTTAAAAAAATTCTTCCACTCTCGCATTTTGATGAGAAAAATATAAGTTCTGCATCACTGCATGGTACCCGTTGAAAGTTTGATATAGTTTAAAATTGACTTTAGATATTGCTGTAACGTAGGCAATAAACTTACCGAAGATTAAAAAAATATATTACCAAAATCTTATACTATATCTGATTGAACAAAGTCTTTAAGCAGTATTTATTTCAAGCAATTTTTTCCCGCAATTTCCCTCAAAATAATGGGCTTAGCAACATTCTCTGCTACTCGTAACTGTAATTGTTCGATCAGCTAGCTATATTTTATGACGATAGCGTTAATTGTATCTAATCTTCATTAGTAACCTATTATCACGATTAGGGAGACAGAAATCGCAGTAATTGAAAGATGGCTAATTTTCCTTTAATTTATCAGCCTCCAAAGTAGTCTGTTGTTTTCAAGAATCTTTCTCACAACACAATTTTTTCTTCTCTCCTTTCCATAGGCATTTAATGAGAATTAATGATCAGTTAATAGCGCAGGACAAAGATGAGCTAAAAGTGATCATTAAAATAATTACTCAGTGGAAATAAGTTGGCAATCAAAACAAGTTTTCTACTTGGTATTATTTAGACATTGTATAAAGATAATCTTTTTAAGCCGTGGAGGGAGAGGGGAAGGGGGGGGGGAGATCTGTTCTACTATTTCAATTTTCAAGTTCTTTTTTTTTAACTATTATTTTTTAATTATTTCATGAAGTAGGTGTTTGAAAGAGTTCATTGCTACACTGTAAAAAAATTCCGAAACATCCCTGGTTATTTCCATGAAGCGCGGTAAAGGATTTCACAGGTTTTCACCAATTTCCTGAGAAAATTAAGTATTTTCGTCAAAAAGTTTCCTGAATTACTATACACATTGCTGTGAAACATATTTTTAACTACCAGTTTAAAGCTTTTTTACCAAGTTGTTTACAAAGTTTTTACTTGTTTATTGAATGTTTTGGCTTTAACTTGATTACGACTCATCCAGATTGACTAAGCTCCTAATGAGATCGAATAAATCTCTGGATTCCGTAGCTTTGCAAGAGTTGCAGGCAAGTGAGATATTTAGTAACAATTCTGTCTCAGCTTTGGCCATGGTTACAATAATACTTTTGGAGCTTTTCTGGTAAATCAGGAAGGCGCAAAGTTACTTTTTAAAACCTACTGAAGTTTTTTTCTGAAGGTTCCAGAAACATGACTGACTTTAACCGGAGAGATTTCTGTGTTATTTAGAAATATTCAAGGATAATTTCTGGAATGTTACTGAGTTCTAGCTGAAAACGTTCCTGTGTTTTGCAAGATGTGTTGCTTGCAGAAACTGGGCCCATTCTTTTTCAGGAACGTTTCTGATTCGTTTTTACAGTGTATACGGAATTTTAAGGGTAGGAGGGACATCGATAGCTAATGAGGAAGGAAGTGTGAGTGATTCGAAGGAGTTGCTATACCGATCAATAATATCCATACCTTAACCGGGATTCAAACCCGACATCCCTACACGCGGTCTATAAATTATGAAATAAATATTAGAAAAAAATGATGATGAAAATATGATATTTCATTGGAAAAGCAATCAGTAGAAACTTTTGAATGGATTTCTCGACTTTCAGTTGAAAATACTCTTTCATTTTCTTGATTATGCTTACAAAAAAGAGTTCTCTGACATTTTAGTTGCCAAATATTATTGCTCAATACATAAAATTCTCTCTTTTGTGAAGGAAAAATCACACAGTGCAACGAACAACCTATTCCTTTTCAAAAAAAAAAAAAAAAAATACTATGGTTGGTTTTCATTGTTGTACGAACCTCGAGTTGTAAACAAGCATGGAAAAAATAATCACAGGGCGATTCTGATACCACCTTCTTAAAGTTTTCCTCTTTTTGAGATAATAGGGAAGGGTAATTAGTGCTGACTTGTTTTTTTTTCTTCCGATATTAAGTTATTTTGTAAAAAGTAGTCTAACTCAGCTCCATAGGCGGATTTATAGGTGAGCCAAGGAGTGCGCCGCACCCTCAACATTTTTTGTTGTTTTTCTTTCTTTCTTTTTTGAACGAATTAAATATATTTCACCAGGAATTATTATTTGGAAAATATCTTATATTTTTTTCACAGCTACAACACAAGTTCATTTACTTAAAAACAATCCTAGAAATATAAAAATGTGCATTTTATTTTGTGAACCGTGTGTGTCTCCACACATAACTAGTACGAGACATATTGTGCTATACGTATCGAGAATAAGTCGTTTTTTCCTTTTGAAAAAAAGATAATAAATAATTTCATTCTTCAAATAAGAACATTTCTTAAACTGTTTATTACTCAGTGCTGGATTATAGAACAATTGCGTGCTTTGTAATTAGGTGTTTATAGGGATTGAATTACAATTGCTATTACTTTGAAACAACTATGGCTAATAAAGTCAAAAAACTTGGTTATTGTATAATGTACTTTATCAAAACACAAGTAAACTGTTTCAAGTTCCTACGAATCATTCCAATATAAAATCTGCCCTGGAATCGGCTGAAAATCAGCATTTTTGTGAATTTTCAAAAATTTTCGAAGCAATGAGGTATGCTTTTCAGACCCAAGTAATGTTGCATCCCTCAGAATTCACTGCCTCAATCCACCTATGCCCAAATCCGCGCCCCCTTTTTACTAAACGCCCCAAAAAGAGGTAAACATTATCAAGGAAAGTTCAACTTATCTCAGAGCCCTACTACAGTACCTTTATAAATGTGTACAATGTACGTATTTTCTGTACAGAGGCGGCGATTGGGACTGAAAAGTGGAGGCGGGGGGGGGGACCAAAAAATGACAACTAAAAGTCATAGGATTTTTAGCGGCAGCCAAAGAAAAATGAACAAAAAAAGAGAGACAGAGAAAAAAGCACAAAATTTTGCTAGGGATATAGTTTTGAGAGCAGATGAGTAGTAATTAATATAAACCTAGCAACTTAACTCACGTTTTTATTAAGATTTTGATGAATTTTGTACACAATAATCTTTCCCCGAAGAATCACGTATTAGACTTACATTATTTATCCCAAAGTATTTTGAGATGTCACAAACACTTGGTAATTTCATTGAACAAGTATGGCTGGTTTTTAAGTAAAACTATTGATTCACTAATATCTAAACAATGAATACATAAACTAAAAGTTACTGCCTATACTAAATAATGCTTCAGAAACAGGTGTACAAAATAAAACAAATAATTATGATCTGAACATTTTGAAGTTTCTGCTTTTTTATAATTTCTAGTTTTGGTTGCTATTGGAAAATAAAATATATAAATGGACCATAAAAAGAGGGGGTTCCCCCCCCCCCCCGAATCGCCGCCACTGCTTCTGTTCCAATGGCCAAGAAGAAACCAAATTCGGTATTTAAACTACCCTGTAAGACAGTGATTCCCAACCTTTTTAGTTGTGCGGTCCACCAGTTTTGTAAAAACCACCATTGAGGCCCACTAACTACCATTTATTACTTGCACAGCCTAAATTTACTGTCTGGGGGGGGGGGGCATCTGCTCCTAACTGTGCTTAGGTGTAAATATATTAAATTAGGATCAATGCTTCTCCCCTCATGCTGCACCACCGATATAGATATACTGTACAAGAAACATTTTTAAAACAATCTTTAAGAAAGAAAACATCTTTATTTCATTCCCTTAGCTGGCGTAGCTGTAAGAAAACTCAAAAACAAGTCATCAAAGTTAAAGCTCAATGGGATTTTTGACGCTGTTTTTCGTCTACGAGGGAGTTGATATCTGTGTTGAAACTGGATTGTTTTATTAGTTTCAAATAACTCGCGACGTTCAATTAATTCCTGTATTATTTTATTAAAAAACTGCAATGAAAAGTCTCATAAAATAGGTTGATTGTCGAAAAGTCCCTCAAGTGTCTCAGTTCATTGGTTATAGCCATACCAATTCAACAAATGATGAGCATTTTTAACTTGAAGGCTTGAAGCTTAAAGTTATAACTAGCTTCTTTCGCAATTTTTTTTGAAGAAGTTTTTGATTCATTAAATTTCATCTTCAATTTTGGGAGAAAGTTCTTGAAAAAGATGAAAAATCTTAATCTTAAAAGTTCCTTATTGGCTATGAGCCAAGGAGAGCTTTTGAGTGATGGTACATCTAAAAAGTGAATTCTTGCAAAAAACAGAAATTTTAAAACCCCAAATATTTATATCGGTTCAGATTCTAGAACAGGGCCCACGGCCCAGTAACACGCTGCTCGCGGCCCACGGGTTGGGAACCGCTGCTGTAAAAAGATTCCGAAACGTCACTGAATTCACGGGTTTCCTCCAGTTTTCTTTGAAAATCAAGTATCGAAAATGTTTCCTGAATTGCTTCAAGTTCCATGAATGCAGGTCTTTTATTGTTGTGAAATATATTTTAACTACCGGTGTGAAACTATACAGTCGATCCTCGTTAATTTGAACACGCTTAAAACGAATTGTCAACTCTCAGGCTAAAACCTTGGAGTTTTGGTTGTTCGAGTTACGCGAAGTTTCCAGTCTTCTCAAGAGTTTGGTACGTAATGAGATCTTCGAGATAAAAGAATATTGGAGTTAATAAGACTTCGAGTTATTTAGAGTTGATTGCATGGCTAAAACGAATTAAATTTGCAATCCCCTGAAACTATCCTGGAATCTTTCCCTTCAGATAAAACTGAGGTTGGTTTAATAGGAGGCACCAAGCTAATATGCTAGGCACCTTCCATATTTACCAAGAAAGTTGCAAAAGCATCATTGCAGCCATGGCAAATGCTGAGACAGAATTGCAAGTAAATACCAAGCATCTCGCTTGCAACTCTTGCGAAGCTACGGAATCCAGAGACTTATTCGCTCTCATTGGGAGCTTAGTCAATCTGGACGAGCCATAATCAAGCTGAAGCCGATAATAATTAATACATATGCTTAGTTAATCTTTAAACTGATAGCTAAAAATATTTTTCACAACAATAAGAAATCCGAATTCATGCAACTTGTAGTAATTCATGAAACGTTTTGACAAAGATACTTGATTTCCTCAAGAGATGAGTGAAAATCCGTGAAATCCCGAAACGTTTCATGGAAATAACCTGGGACGTTTCGGATCTTTTTTACAGTGTAGCTGAAAGGACCGAATTTGAAAACATTTTGCATACAAAAGTCGACTTTGATCGGTCGCCAATGCATGCAGTGATTTCACTTTTGAGGAGGAATAGTTTACTTCCATACATAAATATATTTCAACTTACATGTTTTTAAATTCTTATAGAACTTTGAATTAAGATTCGTTTTTTGAAAGACTTTTTTTTCTCTTTAACCACGCTCACTTTAACTTTAATGTATCTAACAGATTTTACGTGGTGGAAATGGTGAACATATGCATGTTCCTAAGGTGGCTATCCTAATAATAATAATAATAATAATAAATCCTGTAAACTATGCAACAGCAAAATCAAGCTAAGAAAAAATAAATGTTTTTTCACGCTTTACAAGTGATTTGAACACATGGCCCACTTTTGAAACACCACTACAAAGTAAAAAAAAAATAGCTCTTGAAATGTGTGAGAGATAAATGCAAAATTCAACGTAAAAAAGTCAGAAAAATATACCTAACCAAAAAAAATAGGAAAAATCTTCAAACCTTAACTATGACCACCTTTGGCTGACCTTAAGTAATTGTTTTCAAAAAATTGGGAGAACTTTTAGTTCTACATCAGTTTTTGGGGGAAGATTAAAAAAGAAAACCCTCCAATTCCCTGTATGAACACGTCTAACCACTGGAAAAAAAAACTTTCTAGTTGTTTTCTGTTTGGAAATATGTGTAAAATAATTACTACGGCCAATTCGTCTGAGAAAATATTTTTTTTTGGTGGGGGGGGGGGGGGAATTGCGAGCAGTTCTTTAACTGGTTGGTATATCCCAGTGCTGCCCAACCTTTTTTTTAGGACCAGAGGAAAGCACTACATAATAAAATGATTCTCACGGGTCAAAACACAATTTTATATTTCAAAATGTTTAAAATTTTCTTAATAAAGATGGAAAAGGAAAGGAAATTACGAACGAAGAATATTGTTGTTATCGTTACTCAATGCTTAATTTATTAATTGTAGCTTTTTTCCAGTTGTTTTCTCAGCATTTGGTTCCGAATTTGTGACATTATGACTAGATTTGTAACAGTTAATGAAACAACGGGCCACACGGATCAGCTTCGTAGACCGCATGTGGCCCACGGGCAGTAGGCAGTGATGTTTGCATAGTTTTTTCTGAGGGTATATTCTCAGTAATCCATTACACACAATATGTGTATGCATTCACTTACAAAATATATCATAATAGGAAAATTTTTGAAGCTAGAGGGACTTGATTTTTTAGACAACTCTATAAATCTAAAAAATGTTGGAGAGTATACGGCGTATATGGAGTAAACCCTATGGAAACACCATTGGCATTAGGTTGGGCCTATACTGATTTGTATTACCAAGCAATCTTACCTTTTTTGATGGAAGTTGTCTGCTTCGAAACCGCTGTCGACGGTGCCACCTTGTTTTGCGGCGGGCCGCGATAGCTGTCCGGAACGCTGGCCACGAAAGGCGGCTGGACGCCGAGGATACCCTCGATGCTGTAGGTAGGAGGCATTCCGGGGCGCAGCCGCGCGTAAGGGGGCCCGAGGGGCACGCTGTAGGGCGCAATCGGCAGCAAGGGACCCGGGGCGTAGAGCCGGGACTCCATGGCTCTTGCCCGATTGACTCAACGTCGCTCATCTGACATGGCGGCCATCGGTGCCGGCCGACAGCGTCATGACGAGGGATACGCCCACCTATGTGGCGGCAGAGCCAATCGGACGGGAGGCACGCCTACTTTGGGCTGGGCGATCCGAAGCGGAATGCACAGCGCTCTTGAGCTTCTTTTTGATGGAGAAATATTCACGTGTTTTTCTGAGACTGTTTGTTGATTTTAGCCATGTGATTAAGAATACATATCAAGATTTATGTTCTCCTGCAGATGTTATTGGGAAGTACTTGAAGAATTTCATTTTGTCCAGTATCAACTTTTTCTCTTTTTTCGCAATTAAGTTTTACTTCCAAATCTTCTTAGAAGCGGAACTTTTTCAAAGCTATACTTTTATTGCCAAAACACCTTTAAAGGGGAGAAATTGAATAACTACTGCAAAGAACGGCATAAAAGTTTTTAAATTGTAGAATACAGTAATACATCGGTGTATGCTACCCTGAATTTCACAAACTCGGAGTTACGGGGATTCTCAATTTTTTTTATCTCATGAAAAAGATAGAATTCATTCCACCAATGTTTTAGCCTGTTTATTTTTTCTTTAATACACAAATAATAGGTACTAATTTTACTAGGGTAAAAGTGGGTCCTTTAAAGTCCTTTTTGTTGAAATTAGGTAAAACATTAAAAATGCAATATAAATCAACCCTTTATCTTCTATTTTGAAGTCACATTATTGTTAAGTATTAAAATTACCATTAACTAACTTTCTACTTAATTAAAGAAGAAATAAAAAATATTAAGTTGAGAACAGGCCATCGCTCCCAGCACTGTAAAAAAAAATTCCGAAACGTTACTGAGTATTTCCGTGTAACGTTTCGGGATTTTAATGTTTTTATGCACTTCCTGGAAAAATCAAATATCATTGTCAAAAAGTTTCCTGGATTGCTACAAGTTGCACGAATGCGGCTTAGTTGCAATTCTGGTTTAGCTTTGACCATGTTTGTAGTACTAGTGATGTGCCGGATCGTTAAAAAAGTAGATCCTCGGATCCGGATCCGGATCATTAATGTCAAGATCCGCGGATACGGATACGGACCTCATTCCCCCCCCCCCCAAATCAACTACCCAAGTGTAATATTTGCTAAGGAAGGTATCCCGTCACGGTAATGCACTGTTTCTTCAAAAAATGTCATCTACGGTGAAAATATAATCAAGACTATGATTTACTCTTTAACGAAATCTCCGTTAAAATTGAGGGAGAGTTGGAAGGAATGAGTCAGTTTTGCATTAATACTTAGATAGAATGTGAAAAATTATTTTTAGCTTGCTCGTTAGATGTCGGATACAGGAGCAAGAGTGTAAAGCTGCTTCTGGACATGCTAGAAATATTTTTTTCGCATTTTATTTCAGCATAAATGCTCCGCTGACCCATTCCAACAGACTTACCCGGACCGACGAAATAACAGAGCCGGGAACACCTTTACAATCAGTTAATAGAGAATTTAATATCACTTATTTTGAAGGTTGCCGAGAAAAACCAAAATGAAAAATAACACAAACCCCCCAAATACATAACAAAAATCAATATTAAATTCAAAAAAAAAAAAAAAAAAAAACATGTCCCCGAGGACCGACCTCATATGAAGTCTTGTTTTCCGACTAAGAAATCGCTACCAATCATGCGTATAAAGGCTCAGAATTGCATTTAGAACTTACTTAACAAGATTATAGCTCCTACTGTATATATAACTTGGAAGTTCCAAATAAATATAAAACGCAGAAAACTTCGTTCTTTCAATTAGCTCCAATATTTTTAACGTACGGGTAAGTTTTTATTACCATAATTGTGAAAAACTTTAAGCCGGCTTTTAATTAATATCTCCGGCACTCCGGACTCCAGTAATTAAAGTTCTACAAAAACGAGGCTAATCTAAGGATACTTTCTTTCAAGTCAGCTTTTGAACGAAAAAAAGAACTATCAAAATCGGTTTATCTGTTTAGGAGCTACGATGCCACAAATAGACGCACATATACACATTTTTAAAACTTATTATACCTTCCTTTTTGAGACGGGGGAACAAATTAGCCTCGGAAATGATACCTTATAATTTAAATAGGGAGTAAAACGTAATTTAAACGGAATTTAACAGTCTTTTATTCAAATATTTAAGAATTTTTAGAATAGAAAAGATCCGTTTAAGATCCGTTAAAAAAGTAACAGATGGGCAATTCCATGAAAAGTGAAACCAGTAGATCAAAATCTCATATTGCAGTCATTTTGCTATATTATATATCATTGTAGAGCTTGAAATGTGTATTTTCAGAATATAGCATTGCTTTTTTAATAAAAATTAAGTAATAAATTTTTTTCCTAGTTGGAAGTATGGTAGTCGGGTCTTCAAAACAATCAGAAAAAAACACCCCATTTTCAAACGCTTATTTCTAATAGCAAAATTAAAATAAACAAAATTAATTGCAGTACAGCTTAAGCTATTAACATAATACTATAATAACATGCAATTATTTTATCATTTTTTAAAATAAGATTAGGCAGTTTAAATTTTTAAAAAATGAAGTTCAATGTTACGTCCGTAACAAAAATTTGGCAAAAGTTGTCGTTACTTCCTAAAAAATCAAAATTAAAAGAAATCCTTTTCTGCCTTTTAGCAATTCATCAGAGTAATTATTTACCTTAGTTTAAAACATTAAAATTTCTTTAGTTTTTAAAAAAAATGATGTTACAGACGTAACATTTTTTGTTACGGACGTAACAAAAAGCAGTAAGTTACGTTCGTAACACATGTATATTTCCAATTAAAAAGAAAAAAAAATACAGGATGGGCAATGAAAATATAGGGTATGACATGTAATATGATATAACAAATCTTCTGATACTGTGATTTTCAAAGTTTTATAAATATTAGTGGATATTTAATTTCATTTTTTAAAATTATTGAAATACACATCGTCTCCTCAGAGCAACATTAAGACATCTAATCCTAGGAATAACACTAAGATATCCTACTGTTGCTCTGAGGTGTTCCTCTCAAGGTAAGATTTTTTGTCCTCCAAATCATGCAATAAATTCAATTGCTGTTAATAATTCTAGATTAGCAATTAATGTTTAATAACGTGCATAAAAATATTCTAGAGGGTTCCTTAATTTCTCAAACTTTGCTTCATCAATGCACTATGACACAAAAAAATAGTGTTCTCCAAGTAGATTTTTGTGAAAATTACTCACAAAGCATTTTGTGCGTAATTTTCATTAATAAAGTTTATTTTTTCAAAAAAATTTATATTACAGATATTAATTATAGTTTTTCTTTCAAACTTCTATCATTCTGAAAGCATAGACAAATTCATAATACTTTTTATTTAAAAACTAACTTAGCGATAAGAAATAATTTTAATAGTTTAATAGTTTAAACCAAAGTTGCTGAGAGAGTTACTTTTTATAGTTATTTACTCTCCACAAAAAAATAATATTTCAATTACTGTTTCATTGATGCGTTGAATATTTTGTTTTAAAACTTAAATTAAAAAGCATAATTAGATTAGAGTTAAAAGTACTGAATATTAAACTAGCTACATCTGATCCTCACATAAAACACATTTAGTTTTTAAGCAAGATTTAGATTACTTAGGCAAAGATTGGCCAAAATGCATTTTTCCGATGTGAGTTTCGACCGTTTTTTTCCACCTTTGGCAAAAACTTGCCAATTCTATTAAAACGCGATCAAAATCAAAGGCAATTGTTAAACTTTAAAAGAAATTTGGCAGTTAATATGTTTGTTGAGAGATAGAAAAAATCATCGAAAATTCTCAAACTGCAAAAGTACTCCTTTGTAGAAGCCCCCCCCCCTCCCTCCAAATTCATGTTAAAAATTTGAAACATTTATTTGTAACTGAATAATTCCACTTTTGTTTTGCTTAATATCCCCTTGGATAATTTTACTTTTTATGACGCACCAATTTATATTTTATATTTATTTACATGGCGGTATATCACGGGGGCTGCTCCCTACCTCCCCAAATCTTTAAAAACTATTAAAGTGTAATTAAGGGTCAAAATAATGTGTTAATCTAGACCATTGCACTCTCTTAACAAAAATTATTAGTATACATAAGCTTTTATTTGCTTTGTGCAATTAGCATATCAGACATGTTACGTCCGTAACACTTTTATTGTTACGTCCGTAACAAACATATAAATTTCTATCATAAATTTTACAAACAATATCCATGAAAACTTTATGATTTTAGAAAGCTTGAAATCTCTAGAACAAGTATCTCAAAGAAAATTTTAGAAATCTATGAATAATTCACAGGAATATTGGCAATTGTATGACAATGTATACATTTTGCTGTTTTCTGATGAGTTACGTCCGTAACAGGAAGTTTTTAATTTTTGTTACTTTTTGTAATAGAGCAATCTGCACCCAAATTTTCGATAGCATTGATAACACCAAACTATACAACAGAAAAAAAATTGTAGCTTTTTATGAAACCAAATTGAAATTATGCATGTTTAAAGTCTGTGATTGTTACGTCCATAGCGGTGGAATTGCCCAGATTCGGATCCGGATACAGATCTTTATTTTCCCTCGGATATCCGCGGATACGGATACGGATATCCGGAACATCACTATGTAGTACTGCCTACACTGTTAAAACTACAGGTTGCATTCGGCTCCTTTCGGGGGTGAAACGCTTGTTCACCAGCGGCACCTAATACGGAGCCGAAATGGCACCTCTAACTAGGGTGAAAAACAGGCACCTTTTAAAAAATAGGCAGCCGGGGTGAAAAAGAATGAACCTTCGGAGAGAGAAATGGCACCCTTACTGAAGGTCCTCCCCCCCCCCCGTATTGTGGGCGTTTTTAAATACAGTTGTGTTGTCTTTTTTTTTTTTTTTTTCAATAGTGTTGTTTTAGTTCATGATAGTCTACGTTTTGCACACTTTTCACATTGCATGAATTCAGTACTAGAAATGATTAAAACTCGTAATTATAACAGCATTTGATCATATTTCAGAGTTTTCAACATAGTTAAGAAGTGTCTATTGCTTTAATTCATCTGATCGTGCTCTAAATCAGTGTTTCTCAACCTCTTTTGACCCACCGGTCGGTAAAAGCAAATGAAAAACATTGCGAACCCGTGAAATCTTATCCTTTTCTTAAAAAATAAATAAAATAAATAATAATAATTATAATAGCTCTCGGGCCGTTAAAAACTTGTGAAAAAATTCTGCGTACTGATGAGCTTTTTTTTTTTACAAAGAATTATTAAAAATGAATAAAACAATAAATATCTACCCACTTTACTTGGTATCAAAGAATTGTCGCAAATATATAGAAAGTTAAAGACGAATAATTATTTCAACAATCATAGTTAAGTTAATGATCATTTGTGAGAAATAACCGCATCGAAAGTAAAATGTAGAGGTACTTATGAATTATTTACATGAAGAGCCAAAAATATTCTAGGATATTAAAGTTAAGGAAAAACAAAATTGTTTCTCAAACGTTCAAAATTTCAATCAAAATAACAATAAAATAAAATGCGCATGAAATTTTTCGACAGTTTAAAAACTTTAAGAAATTCCTAACGCTATCGGAATGTTAACCGCTAACAGGAAGTGACTCAAACACTTGAATGGAAAAGCAAAAAAAAAAAAAAAAAAAGCTAGACGGAGAGAGATTTCTTTTTTATTTTTTGCGTTTGCTGTTTTGTAGTAATCTACGAAACACAAGAATCATTTTTATTCAGGTTCTCACTTGTTGATTATTGATAATCTTATTGCGGTTATTATTTTGGTGATTAAATGTTGCTTATCGAATACTCAAGAAAATAATGATAGATATAGATTTAGTAGCGTTTTGAATGATGGAAATTTCACGACAGTAACGGTAAACTGAAACTAAACAACGGTACTACGGTATCGTAACGGACTAACGGTAACTGAAAAGCAGTAAACGTACGTTTAACTATGTTTGAAAGCCCTAAAAGCTACAAAGTGATCAAAAGCTGTACTTACTTGTGATTTTAAAGAATTATCCTAGAAAAGTTGAGATTTAATCCAATAAGTGTACTTCATTTAATGTGAAAGACATAAAAGCCACGCATAGATGAAACTTATCATTCGTCCGCCATATTGAAGTGGTTGAATGGTGAATGTATGCCGGAAGCGCATGCGCCGGCAAGTCATTTTCCGATTGCTTGCTGTTTTGGCACCCCTGTCTGCGATTGTCTGCTATTTTCGCACCCCTGCTCTACTTCCTGGCCAGCATGGCACCCTTGGGCACCATGCTTTCACCTTAGGGGGGAATATATTCACTCGTCTGGAACCCCTAGTTATAACAGTGTATGGAACTTTCTCACTAAATCGGGAAGGTGCCAAGCTATCATATTATACCTACTTAAGTTTACTCTAAAGTTCCAATGACATGACTGGCTTCAAACGGGAAGATTTCTGAACTTTTCAGGAAGCTTCTGGGATACTTTCAGGAAGGTTACAAAATTTTAGCGAAAAACATTCCTGGTTTTTGCAAGTTATCTTACTGGCAGAAATTGAGCACATCAGCTGCCCATTATTTTCCAGCAGGAACGTTTTTGAATCGTTTTTACAGTGAGGGGGAGATGGTGTGTTGTGCCATATATGTTATTATTCCTTGTCTTTGATCTTTTTGCGGATTATTTCCTTACCGCAATTATTACAATGCGGAATGTACATTGTACATGACTCAAGCAGCCATTTTTGGTACAAGGAACAGTTAAGCCAGTCAGTTTTTTTTGTGCAATCACGATTGCTTATTGCTTTCATTTGCCTTTTTGATGCGCTATCATTTCATTTTCCCGCCAGCTCCCTCTGCAGCATCACTGTCGACCGGCTCCTCACGATGCTGCTCCTATAGCGAAAACCGCATCGAGGTTGCATCCATATCCTACACACACGCGCATACATACACGCACACACACATACACACAAACACCTACACATTCCTGCCTGCACACAGACACAAACACATATGCCTACACACACATACACATACCCCCCCCCCCCCACGTACACAAACACTCATACACACAACTACCCACACTCATGACTGCACACAGACACACAAACACACATACCCCCCTACACACACAAACACACACGCCTACATACACACACACACTCATGAATGCGAAAAACATAATTTGAATTCAAGATGACAAAATTCAAATTAATTTTTTTTTTTTTTTTTTGGTTAAATACTAATTTTCCCAACATTCCGCACACACAAGTAACTTGTTTTGCATCACTGTCGCGCTAAGTAGTTTTGGGATTCAATATGATTTCTCTCAAGGATCTTTGTGAGAGGTTTCTTTACTAGTGGGTGTTTGTCTAGAAGTGATGGTTTTTGTGGAGACAGAGCTGGAGTAGCAGCAGCAGCACTTTCAAGAGGAATGTCACGAGTAGGTTACTTCAATTAAATCAGATATAGCAAAGAAATGATCTGGAATAGCTTTAGAATTGAGTGGGAACATTCCACAAGCTGTAGAACCTAATGTAGCATTTCCCATGGCATTCCATAAAGTTTTTGAGCTTCATTTTTCGATATTTCTCTTTTTTTTTACTTTTTCAAAGTCGGAATTAAGTTCTCTTCTCTCCACTGCCCCCTGATTACCATATGCTTCCTCGGGTATTTTCTTGGCATTCTAAAAATAATAATAATAATAATAAATTAAATTAAATAAATAAATGAGCAAAACCCCCCATCATTTACAATTTTTGAAAATTTTGCATCTCTCCTCATTATGTGAGAGAGATGCCCCACCAGGGCCCAATTTCTCCATAGGCAGAATAGGCAGCTGCCTAGGGCGGCAAAATTTTCAGGGGCGGCAAGTTTTACACTAACCACATATTTTTTTAATGATTTTTTTTATTCTAAAGTAAAATACAATCGGACTCCGATTTAACGAACCTCTATTTAACGAGTTTCGCGATTTAGCGAATTTTTCTTTTACCCCAACTAAAATGAAGGCAAATACTCCTATTTACCGAATATTAAACACCGAATTAACGAATTGTTTTAACAGCCGAAAAAAAAAAATTTTTTTTTTTGGTAATTTTAGTAAGGAAATGTTGGATTGTTTTCCAAATGACTTAACCCACATTGTCCTAAGCAAAAAACAAAGACTTTTTTTGAAATCAGCAATTTTTGACGGGTGAGGGGGGAAACTAATGAATGTGTGGAAAGCGATAATGAAACTCTCATTGAAACTGTTACTTTTTCAAATGCTTTACATGGCCTGGAAACTAAAAACATATATCTGGCAGTGACACGGTATTTTCTTCTTTCCATAAAGTCGAATAAGAGCTATTTCGAGTCAAATATCAAGGAAATTATCAAATATCTATTACACAGTACTTTAAAATTTCAAATTAACTAGTGTGATAAGTCACGAAATGCTGAGTAAAAAGTCTACACTTTCTAATTATGGATATTTTTGCGTAGTTTCTTATTAGAGCTTTTAGTTAAGCTTAGTGAAATTTTTTAGTTTTTTTTTTCACACCCCGATATTACGAATAACCCGATTTAACGTATAAAAGTTTCGGTCCCGATGAATTTGTTAAATCGGGGTCCGACTGTATTAGCATTCTATCATTTTTCACAGAGACATTTTTTTTTCTTTGTAATTTGATAATGATTACTTTCCCGCATCTGATGAAAATCAAATGTTTTCCAATCATGGTAATTGATCAGCATAAAAACTTAAGTGAAGACGAAAAGCGGGTGTCGACTTCAGAAAGTGTAGTTGCGTTTATCCAGAAGTCGCAACAAGATTGGAGTTTGACTAAGATTTTTAGTACTGTACTAAAGTTTATACAGTACTGGTTTCTTAAGTGATTGACGTTTAGATTTTCTTTTTTACATTATTAATAAATAAAAATAGTTTTCTTTTATTCTTGAGTCTGGGAGATAAATGAAAATGAGTGACGAGAGCGAAAAAGGCTGAATGATTTTAAGTAAAGGAAACAGGATAGGGACATGAAAAATAATAAACATTCTCTATTAATTTGTAATTGTACATAGGGATAGGATAGGAACATGTTATTATTTTAATATTTTACTTTAAACGCTCAGCTACGATGGTTTTGATTGATTGTAAAGCGTCTTTAAATTGGATGTATTTTCTCTTTGAAAGAGGGAGTTTTGACAGGGCCATTACCAGGCTTTTGTTTTGGGGAGGGCTTTACCAAACACATTTGATGAGAAACCGGCATGAGCTATCCATTCCTATAACTTACTGATTTTTGTTAGCATTAATATGATGGTATATGATTTAATGAAAAATGGTAAAACTATGTAATGATCAACTCAAGATATTTAGAAGAATGCATCACACTTTATGCAGCAATCTTACCTCAAGCAGTTACATACTGTTGAATTTCATTAATGGCTGTCTAAGAAGAAAACGGCAAAAAAAAAAAAAAATCAAACTTTGATTTTTTTTTTTTTTTTTTTTTTTTTTTTTTTTGTGGTTTTTCCAAGTTATTCATAAGCTTCCTCAAATTGCACTTTTGCATAAAAATACATTTGAATGTTAATATTGTTCTTAAAATCTGTAAATAAACGCAGTATTGTTATTTAAAGAACTGTTGTTTGGAAATAGCTGCAATAAAACAAATACTGTGGTTACAGCGCTGAATTTATATAATTTTTCAAAAATAATATTCTAATTTTCAAATAAAATTGAAAATATATATATATATATATATATATATATATATATATATATATATATATATATATATATATATATATATATATATATATTTTATCGAGCAAAAAAGTGTAGCAAAAAAGATTTCTTTTTTTGGAATAGTTTCGAAAACATTTCGGAGGAGGTTTGATCTTGAATCCAAAAAACCTCCCCTTTGGATACGGCCCTGAGTTTTGACAAACAGTTGTCATCATTATATCTGGATTTTTTATTATTTCACGGAAGACGCCTGGAGATGAGGTAAAGTTATGTATACACATTTTAATTAATGAAACTTAATCTTTTTTTTTTTAATTTCGAAATAGGAATGAAAATTTTCATACGCTCAAAAAGCTTTTTTTTTTTTTTAAATACCACTGAAGCACGAGCACAGCAGTGCGGAATTAGCTAATAATCAAATAAAAGCCAAAGAAAACATTTTTAAAGGCATTCAAAAAATCAGTCATTAAAGGGCCAAACCGTTTTTTTTGCATTGAACGTTTACATTGAACCTTGTGAAAATATATTGACACCTTTCAATTTAGCTCCTAATTATTTTGATTCTAAAATGAACTTTTTCTCGTGAGACAAACATCATTAAAGAAATCTGCCAGATTTGCTAAACCGCATCAATCATTCACTGCCAAATGTCACGCAACACGGAACGGCCAACTAGATCACAATAACAGTTTGCCAAGTTTATTGAATCAGAAAAGAACCGTTCATTAAAAAAGAACGATCCTCCCGAAGTCCGACGCCCACCTTGTTTACTTTCCAGAGTCGGAGAGATCCCCCGCAGCGGAAAGAGATGCAAAAGTCAACACCATGGCTCCGGAAGACACATTAGCGGCCGCCAGATTCGATTGCCCTTTTCAATTAGCGGCCATTTCCTTTCACTTGTTGACCTTTCTTTTCTGTTCTGATAATGTGTTTGATCTGAAACGGTCCGGTGTTGGGCGGGGAAAAGCGAAACTGCGGTGTTGAATTTTTCACTTTTCTCCGAAAAGCGTCATTTGAGACGAAAAGAGATGGGGGAGAGGGGGGGGGGGAGTTAGAGACAAAGTATGCTCGTATCAGGAATATGTTTCCATGGAAAATTATTACGGGGAAAAATGATGAGATCCATGCTTAAAATTTTCTGTTGCAACAGAAAATTTCAAGCATGGATCTCATCAATTTCACTGTTAAAAATCAAGTTTAATGCTTCACCAAGAAAATATTTAAATCTAGCAAAGTTTACCTGCAACCATCTTATTGGTGATGAGTTTCATCAATGTAATGATACTTTTATTTTTACAAATTGTTGTCCACCAGAAGCATCATATTACATCGGTGAAACTCATCACCAATAAGATGGTTGCAGGTAAATTTTGCTAGATTTAACCATTTTTTGGTGGAATATTGAATTTCATTTTTAGCAGTGTGGTGTCAGGAAAACCCACTTCTTCTGGATATAATGATGCGCATCTGAAAAATGCGTGATGTCACATTTCTTGTTACCCCTCCTTCTCCGTTGTCACGAACTGTGGCAATTTCCCAAACCTATCTCTCGCCCATACACCAAATGTGAAATCGGACTTGACTCACTACTGATTTGCCCACCAAGGTCGTCTCCAGCTCAAAATAAAAATTGCAGCGGGGGGGGGGGGCAGGTTCGACCTTTTGGCAATCTATCCCCCCTCCCCTGATAGATTTTTGACACAATGTAATTTTGCATTTGTGTATTCGTTTTATTGTTTTATAAAATGCATCGATCAAATGCAGTGGCGGATTTATAACTCGAACAGGGGGAGGGGGGGAGGCAAACCTGCGTCCAAGTGGGGAGTTTCTGTTTTAGAGGATCTTTTTCTTCGCTTTTGCGGGGACTCTCATCCTTCGAAGAGGGGGGGGGGGAATACATCGCTCTTAGAAGGACAGAAGGACAGCCATCCCTTTTAAACAATATGAAATTTTCTGTACAAGGGGTGGTCCCTCGTCACTCTCCCGCAGAAGATAGGTCTTCCAATACATATTAGGTTTTTACTTTTGAAATAAATTTGTATAGAGTACTGAAGAATACAAATCCTTTGGAATAATTATCGCGAACATTTTAAATGCCTGAAACCACTATATACACCTCTATTGGATATAAAGTTACAAATTACCACCCCATAGCCGGAGCTAGTGCAAGCATGGCACGACTTTATATCGTAAAAGTGAAGATAAAACCAAGGGTATAGACATTATAACCAAGCTAGAGAGCATCTTGTAAAAAGGAGAGTGTGTGTGAAAAGAGTTAGGACCTTTTCGCAAAAATTGGTAAAATTGATGTCAAAAATACAATTTTTGGCACGTTTTGATGGTACCGTAGGGTGAAATGGGGTTGCTGTTCATTCCCGAGTCTTTTTCCAAATCATAATCAATTTCAAATGCAAATACAAATACAAATGTGACGACCAGCTACAGGCTCTGGGCCCAGCTAGGCTGGTCCTAGTCAATTAATTAGTCCCCAATGAAGATCAATGGCCCTCTTAAAGCTATCCACCCGCTTGCTCATTACTGCCTCTTCCGGTAAGCTATTCCAAGTGCTCACGACCCTGCTAAAGTAGTAATTTTTCCTAATTTCCAAGTTAGCCTGAGATTTAAATAGCATAAAACAATGACCCCTTGTTCTGCTTTCCCCCGCAAAAATTTAATCCATTTACATCTTTCATTTTGATAAATTAAAATAACTGAATCATGTCCCCTCTGACTCTCCTTTGCTCCAGGCTATACATGTTAAGACTATTAAGTCTGGTATCATAATCTAAATCTGAGAGTCCCCTTACTAATTTAGTTACCCTTCTTTGAACCCTTTCCAATAAAAAAATATCTTTCTTCTGATAAGGTGACCAAAACTGAACAGCGTACTCCAAATGAGGTCTTACTAAACTCCTATATAAAGGCAGAAGAACCTTCTTAGATTTGTTTGAAATAGATCTATTGATAAACCCAAGCATTTTTTTGGCTTTGTTACTAGCAATACTGCACTGTTGACTAAACTTGAAGTCCTGATTTATTAAGATACCCAGATCCATAACATTTTCTGCCTGATTTATGACTGAACCCTGTAAACAATATATCATACGCTTATTTCCATAACCTAAGTGTAGCACTTGACATTTCCCTACATTAACTGCCATACCCCATTTATCTGCCCACTTAGTATTATGATCTAAATCCTCTTGGAGCTGTTTTACTTGTTCTTCATTTTCGACAATCCCCATAACTTTTACATCATCAGCAAAACAATTCATGCTTCCAGAAATATTTTCATTGATGTCATTCATAAATATAATAAACAAAAGAGGCCCTAAAACTGATCCCTGAGGAACCCCACTTAAAACATCACTCCAATTAGAATGATTTCCTCTCACAACTACTCTTTGCTTCCTACCAGTGAGCCAATTTCGAACCCAAAGTAAAGTTTTTTCTCCTATTCCTATGTCAGCTAACTTGCTGAGAAGAGCAACATGCGGTACCTTTTTGAGAATCAATCTAAACAACATCCACACATTTTTTGTTATCTAAAGCTGAGGTAACCTTGTCGTAGAAATGCAATAAATTAGTAGTACAGGATTTACCTTTCCTGAAACCATACTGCAAACTAGTCAACAGACTACATGAAATACACCGCCAGCAGTGTATTTCACGTATTTCTGCCTTAGCCCTGGCTATAGGGCGGTAACTTACTGAACAGACTATTAGTCTCTAAGAACTTCATAATCTTAATTTTGATCAAAGTTTCGAAAATCTTACAAATCATTGAAATCAAACTTACAGGTCTATAATTCCCAGCATTACCTTTAGACCCCTTCTTAAAGAGTGGCGTTATGTTAGCCAGCTTCCAGTCCTCTGGCACCGCCCCCGAGTCATAAGAAGCATTGAAAATATTCAAAATAACATCCACTAATTCCTCTGCACATTCAACTAAAATTTTTGGATAAATATTGTCTAGTCCCGGAGCTTTAGTTGCTTTAATCTTTTTCAAATGAAATAAAACCTCCTCCCTGGAAAATACAAAATCCTCAAGCTGTATAATAGCTTGGGTCTTGTTAGTGTCAACTGTTGAGATTCAGTTATCGTTAAACACACTCGAAAAAAAGTTATTTAGAACATTTGCAATATCCCTATCGTTTTGGATTAAATTTCCATACTCATCAACCAAAGGCTCTATTTGACTGTTTCGAGCTTTCCCAGAATTAGCGTAAACAAAAAACCTCTTAGGGTTCCCATCAATGTCATCTGCCAGCCTTTGCTCCAATTCCCTTTTCTGAATCCGTACCAAATATTTAAAATTTCGCCTTGCCTTGCCATACTGGAGCCTCTCCGCACTCTGACCAGTTTCTTTAAACTGACGAAAAGCGGCTTGCTTATAATTAAGAGCTTTTTTAATCTCCCTGGAGAACCACATGGGCCAAATTTTGGTACTAACACCTTTTCTCCTAAATGGAACATAATCCCCAACCGTTTTAGCAAGTTTTTCTTTAAATTCCGTCCACTGCTGATCTACGTCGCTATTTTCCAATCCTGATGAAAAAATCTCTTTCAAGCTCTGCCTAAGTGCAACAAAATCAGTGTTTCTGAAATTGGGCACAAACCTAAAATTATCATCTTTGCAAACTTCAAATATAATCCGGAACCTAATGCTGTTATGATCACTATCTCCAATTGCTCCCCTACACACAACCCCTGAACAAAACCTCCTATGTCACAAAAAACTAGATCCAAAATCGCCTCCTCTCGAGTTCCCTGAGTTACAACTTGATCTAAGAAACAGTCGCCAATTACTTTGAAAAATTCCTCTTCTTTGCCATTACCAGGATAAAAATTATTCCAATCAATACCCGGAAAATTGAAATCCCCCATTCTGATAACGGATCCCTTACTGAACATGTCACTAATAATACGGTACATCTGTTCATCTTGTCCCTGGTTTGAATTAGGTGGCCTAAAAATGTTTCCAAAGCGTAGCTTTTTGCCCTTACTGCTCATCAACTGCAGCCAAACCATATCAATATCAGTAGGCTTATCATTTATGACCAATTCATTGCAAACAAAATTGTCTCTAACATAAAATAAAACCCTACCACCTCTTTTACCTACTCTATCCTGTCGGAACAAATTATACCCAGCAATATGTAATAATAATATGTATATGCATCAGATTCGGTAGCCCATGTCTCTAATTCCAATAACATCCAACTTCTCATCCATAAATATGCTTTTCAATTCATCCATCTTGTTCCTAATACTGCGAGCATTAGTATAGAAAACTTTAAGCATGCCTAAATTGCTTTTATTTAACAACCTGAAATTTCTTAAATCACTATTATTAACATTACTATTCTTGTTCGACACTTTATTTCCATTTCTAGCAATACCCAAAAAAAAAAAAAAAAAATTCATTCTCTCGATACCTGATGCTTGAACCATGCCCCCCATTCCAACTTAGTTTTTTGACTCCGAAGTCCCTAAAAGTAATCCACTAACCATTTTGACCCCTGTAGAGATCAGATGCAGGCCACCCCTAGCAATCCAATCCCGTTTACAATGACTCCATACATCAATGAACCTGATACTGCGCTTTTCGCAAATTGACTTCAGTAGCAGGTTCATACACCTCACACGTTGATTTAGCCAGCTCCTATGAACTCTATACCTGGGAAGCAAACCAACCACTTGGACATTCATCGAAAAGCTGGTTGCTTTATCCAACAGGGATTCCCATTCCCTAGAAAACTCCTGATTTTTACTGTGGCATACATCATTTGTTCCCACCCACAAAGTAACCATGTCCTCCTTATTGAATACTCCCTTCTTTTCAATAACCATATTAACGTCTTTTACCCAAGCCCCTGGTAAACAACACCTAGCCACCTTACGCTTTACTCTCCCAACTTTGTTACCCACCTCCCTTACCATAGAGTCCCCCAAAATTACACCCTTAGTTCCGCAGTCTAATTCCTCATTTGAAACTTCCCCCTGAATCTCTGGAACATTTATATCCTCTACAACTGGCCTACACCCTAACATGCTAACTGGGCTTCCAAAACTAGCATCTTAAGTGTTAAGTCTGAGAGTTCAGCACATTTAGTGCAAATACAATCCTCCTCAAAAACACTCATTTTCCCCCTTATACAGGCAGAACATATGACATAAATCACAAGAGATCCACCTGTTCCCCTTCCCACTCTTTACCTCTTTCATAATGCATATAACACCCATTTCTACTCAGTGAATATATTCCAAAAGGCAAAACAGGAAGATAAAAATGCAAAAAACACAGAATAAATATTAAAAACAGCAGTAAATAAACAGAGTTGCTACACCCAATAAAGCACACAAGATCAAATACCAGGAGATCACCACATGTTAGGCTTAGTTCCAAAAAATGCAAAAACACTTCAAGAATACAATAACATCAAAAATGAGCCCCCAAAACACAATAAAACTAAATTACATGATAAAGTGCAGTAAAAAAACCTAAAACTAGACAGTAATAATGAAAAATTATAGTAAGAAAACACTTATCAAATTAGCAGCAATAACACTCCTTACATCACAGGCGCCCTCTAGTGGCCAAAAAGGCCAAAGGGTTCTTGAGCGATATTAGGGGATAAAATGCTCATTCCAAAAATTTGCACAAAAAATTTTTTTAAAAAAGCAATTTTTTTGCTATTTTTAACGACTTTTAGGCGTCGGGAAAGGCTCTGGTGCTCCCTCCGGAAGTTTTTAGTTGCGAAACTCTGGAGAACACAATTATAAGAAGCTATTTTTGGAAACGTTAGGAGAGAAAGCTTTGGTGATTTATTGTAGAATTATTTCAAAATTGAAGTCTTCAAAAAGCAATTTTACTCAATCTCTGGTGGAAGTTACATTATTAGGTGGTTCTCCTCCGGAAATTTTTCTGCGCTGAACACGCAATTTCAGGCTGTAACTGGTGACGTTTAGGAAATGGAAAGGTTTGGAGGCTCTCAATATGAAAATGTTTCAACCTTTAAGTCCTAAAAGAGCCGTCTTTGGTGCCGTTTCTGAAATAATAAAAGCCACGGCTTCCCTCTCGAAGATTTTTGACTCATTAGTTTTTAGAGAAGTTAGTTTTTTTTAGAAAAAAAAATCAACAGTACGCTTTTTTCCCCGACGTTATGGGGGCATCCTAACGTCACGAAATATAAACCAAAGGGCATTATTCTGGAATTTTTCAAAATTGAGGTTCCAAAGATGCGACTTTAAGTTTAAGTTTGGAAAAGAGGTTCAATTTTAGGTTGTATGTGAAGAGGAAAGGTTCGAGGATTCTCCCGCGGAATTTTCTAAAAAAGAAATTTAAAGATATCTGTGCTGATATTAGAGGGAGGAGCTTGAGGGGACTCCCCCGGAAATTTACCAGAGTTTAAGTCTTAGAAGTACAATTTTCGACTGCGTTCGAGCACGTTAAGCAGGTATAGAGAAGAATTCAGTTCTTCGACTAAATTTAGAAATTGAAATCTTAAAGACACAATTTATACTAGTGATGGGCATAATCGAGATCTTTTGATAATCGAGATCTCGGGAATCGAGTACTTCTGATAATCGAGTGATTGATAATCGAGATCTTTTCAAGTCGATCACTCGAGTGATTGATAATCGAGATCGTTTGAATTCGAGAACTCGAGCGATTGACTTCTCGAGATCTTTGGAATCGAGTACTCGAGCGATTGACTTCTCGAGATCTTTGGAATCGAGTACTCGAGCGATTGACTTCTCGAGATCTTTGGAATCGAGTACTCGAGCGATTGACTTCTCGAGATCTTTTGAATCGAGTACTCGAGCAATGGACTTCTCGAGATCTTTTAAATCGAGATCTCGAGATGTTTTAAATCGAGATCTCGAGATGTTTTAAATCGAGATCTCGAGATGTTTTTAATCGAGATCTCGAGATGTTTCAAATCGAGATCTCAAGACGTTTGAATCGAGTACTCAAGTAGTTCATTTTCTGAGCTTTTCCAGAATTGAGTAGACTGCTACAGGGGCGCCCCACTATAAGAGGGAGGGGGCATGATGCGGCCTGCGCAATTGGCCGGTTTTTTCAGAGTGTTTTTTATCTCATTTTCGGGTGGGGTGGGGGCATGGCGCAGCCTGTGCCATTAAAATTTTTAGGGCTGGGTTTTTGAGAGGGTTCTTTAAATCTCATTTTCGGGAGGGGGTGGGGGGTCCATGGCGCTGCCTGCGAAACCGAAATTTCTATAAAAGTGGTTTTTTGAGAGGGTTTTTTAAATCGCATTTTGGGAGGGGGAGCTCTTTCGCGACGGATGCTCCCTAACATTTGAGAGGGTGCACCATCGCCCTGCGAAGGGGGGGGGGGGGGGTGGATACCTTTGACTTTTGGAACAGTTGAATTCCCGAGTTGTATTGGCAGGGGTGCGCTCGAAATAGGAATGTGCCATCAAGCCTATCATTTAGGGGTATAATAAGGGGCGAACCCCCCTGGCTTTTAGAAGTTATTGTACTCATATAAATGAAATTCTTACTCTTATTCGGCATAATATGCAACTCGTAGGATACTCTTTAATCCCTCCTCCTCTCTTGTAAAGTTCGAAATAACGGCCTGCCCCCCTCCCCCAATTCCTTGAAAAAATCTAGTTTTTACGTTTCAGTGGGTCTAGTTTTTTTGTTGTTTTCCGATAAAATGAGCAGATACAGCCTTGCCCCCCTACCCTCCGGAAAAGTTCGAAACGCAAGACTGTTTTAGGGGGTCAATTTGATAGATTTTAGTCTTCATTTAGGGGTCGCAATCCTTGGGGGATGCTGGTTCGACGAGATTCCCTGTTAGCTTGTCAGAAACTAGGAGTTCGGTATTTGGGCGACCCGGCTTGGTAGCGGCTAGAAAACTGGCAATGTGCCCTTGACTGTTGGTAGCCCTCAGGGGACGCCCCGTAGCGATTGAAATGGTATCACCCCCCTCCCCCTTGCATTTCAATTTCTGTAACGGATTGATTTCTCTTTTTTTTTTTTCTTTTTTTTACATTCATTTTGAGTGATTTATTCGAACGGTCATGTATTTAAACTAATGATTCTCAGATATCACGTGGTTATTTCAAATGGTTTCGGGCACTCAAACACAAAGTTAATATTGTAAACAAGTAGGGGAATCGTTGCTCTCTCAGCGCAAAAGGACTCATTTATTCTTATTTATTGCTTTGCTTTTTTTTATGTTCTTGTTATTAGTGGAATTATATTTATCTGACTGATACATGCGGAGGGCGGGTAAAATATTTCTGACTGCGTTTTCCAGCAGATTGGGATTCCCGGCGCATTGAAAGTTATAAGTGTGGCTTGAATTGCATTGAAGTTCATGATTATTTTTTTTCTTTCTTGATTCGCTCTTTGTTATTTTTCTTTTTCATTCGCTGACTTGGGAAATATGTAATAACAGTATAAAAGTGTAGGGAGTAAAGTTGAAATATTTCTGAGTGCATTAAAAAGAAATATGGAAGTTTGTCGTGTGGAATTAATACTAGCTTCCACTCTTTGGCCCATTTTTTTAAAAATAAAAATAACATTTTATACAGATTTTTTTTTTCTTTCAAATTCCATACGTAAGATATTTATGACTTTTGTGCGTAGCATTTATTTTCGCGTGCGTAGTTGAATTTAAATGTTTTTCTTGTTTTACTCGCTTCTGTTTAAGTCATATTCCTTATATTTTCAATGTGATATTCCTTATATTTTCATAAATGTTGATTAGTATATTATTCACTCAACTTAAAAATTTGGAGTCAATTGATGTGCTGATTTTATGAGATTTATTTATTTATTTATTTAATGTAAAGTTGAGGCAAAACTGCTGAAAATGCTTTGGCTCGCGACGGTCCATTTCGGAACTTAGTTTCATAGCTGCGCTTGATTTTCCGTGCGTTGGTCCTCAAAAAGGTTTAAATTGATTACCAACTTTCTCTAAAAAGCAGATTACGTATCCGGTTTTCAAATCATCCGAGACGCTCGATAACCGAACATTCGACAACAAGCAATATATTAAACAAGGATCCCCCACGATTGAGAGGGCAGAGGGGGGGGGGGGGGTTTCATGGCGCAGACCATGCCATTGAAGTTTTGAGGAGGAGAGGGTAACTTATAAGAGGGCATTTAGTCTTATTTTATGGGGCTCTCGTTCGGTTCTCCGTCGCATTTGAGAGATGAATGTCATCGCCAGGGGGGGGGGGGGATGGGCACCACTGCATTTTAAACACATTGCGTTTAAACGTTTTAACATGACTGTCACAGCGTTAACAATCGTTTTAAAACCTTTATCTCAACAAAGTGTGCTCTCTGAGTAACCCCATTCGAAAAAAAGCACTTGAGAAGCTATTATTTGATTCTGAAACTTTAGAGAATGACAGGGGTGTCCGTCCGTCCCTGTGAGCAATGGCACACATCTTATGAAAATTTCTCCCTCCCCCCTCCCCCTAAGAAACAATAATCCGAAAAAGACCTAAGACCACCTTAAATTTTCAATTACACTACTGGTTACTTACTGGTTCAATATATTTTTAAGTTTAACAATTCTCAAGTTTAAACGTGCTAGTGTCGCCCAAAGACCCGCCCATATTATCGCTATCCCTCACTTTTTAATAAAAATTGAACATATTTGATCTTAATAATTGTCAAGTTCAAAACAGTATGGAAAGCGTTTCTCTACCCTTTGTTTCAAGATTTCACTACCGGATCACTAAAGGGCCGGATACAGAAAACCATTTTTTGGGGGGAGAGGGGGCTCATGTTGAAGAAAGCCCCCACCCCCACGCCCATGAACGAAATTCCCGTTTTTGGTACGAAAAATGTCTGAATCTGTTTGGGAGTCAATAAAGCACCAAATCGGTCAGGAATAAGGCACCTGATTGGGAATAAACGTTGCGAATTAATTTCATGAGCAATGAAACGAAGTAGTAGTTCAAATATTTACTTTGAAAAATAATTAATGAGATGAAAAGATACTGTCATCGTTGACATTTTATGCATGAAGTGTTTGAACACAATGTGTACGGATACTGTTGTCGACAGTTTAGGGTGGGGGGACATGACCCCCATGATTTTCCCGTTGTATCCGCCACTCACACAACACACACCCCTCCATAAATCCGCTCATATGATAATAAACAATTTTCGTTCGAAAAATATCGTTTGATTATTAAGGAATCTCTCAATTATCGAAAATTCGACGCCAAACATTCAACTATAACCCCATTCGAATAAAGCAAGCGAAAAGCATTCATTGTATTTTAAAATCATTCCAAATCTATCCATCCCAAGAGCGAAGGCGCACCACCTATGAAGCTCTTCCCAAAGAGCAACACCCCCAAATGAGACAAAATCGCCTAAAAATTACAATCCCGCAGTTTGCGTCAAAACTCCCCCCCCCCCTCCCCTCTTATTAGCACCCATAGGAAGGACTTACACAAGAAGTAAACCACTTGTTTTATTAAGGAATAAGTAAATACCTTAGTGCCGAGAAGTAACATGAAATAACAAACGTTTTGTATCCCAAATATACAGAGTACTGCTGAAACGTGCTTTGGAGTTTTTAAGGTACCCTTTTTTCAACAAAATAGTAAGCTTTTGCGTGCAAGGAGCCATTCATTAGTTACGTAAGGATGATTTTGGCATTTTTTTGACCCCCCTCCCACCATGTAAAAGTATGTAAGATTTTTCAAACCGCTCCCCCTATTCTTAGGTAAGATTGATTCCAATTCCGTTTTTCAAAACAATAAAATAACGAATCTAACATCACTGGGAATCGAAATTAAATTCACTATTATTAAATTAATCCTTTTTGTGTAATGAAATATTTACTAAAAAATTGGAATCTAGACTAAATGTTTTTTCGACATTTTTTTTTTTTTTTTTTTTTTGTGTATGATGCGATAATTATTAAAAATAAAACATGCTATGCATAGGGCGATTCTTTTATCATGTTTTACACGAGTCATTCTTCGTAAAACAAATAAAAAACAGCTCATCCTAATAAGTTTTTTATTTTCTAAACGCAAATAAAATATATAATTCCCGTCAAACCACTTGACTGCACAATTTCAAATGTAAAACATCAACTTGGAAAATATTGCGTGAGAATGGGTTTGAAGCTCCCCTCCCTCTCGGGACCCTCACGTAATTAATGAATGGTCCCTAAAGACATCCAGTAATGTCCTTACATCCACAATCTCACTATTTTGCGTTGAAAAAAGGGTTCCTTGAAACCCCGAAACACGTGTCTGCAGTAATCTGTATAGTTGGGCTCTAAAACGTTTGTTGTTGCCTGTTACACTTGTATCATTACCTAATGGTATAGTCGAAGGTGGACGTAAGGGGGAAAGACTTCCCTCAAGTTTTCAACTTAAGTATTCCACCTTTTTACCTGAAATATAATTTTAATTTTAATGCCTCTCAAGTCCGAACCTTATTAGCGCGCCCACTTCCACCAAACATATCATTAGACTACCAAAGCATCCCAAATAATCATTTGATAATCAAGCATTCGACAGCATACATTCAATTATAACACTATTCGAATGAAGCATCATTAACTTTTCAAAGCTAGCCCTCTGACCCCCCTAAATGACGGATCCGCCCCTGCAACTGAAACTCTTCAGAAGCAGAGGTGCCCACCCGCCCTGAGGACAAGGGCACCCCCCTCAATATCGCATAGAACAACCCCACCGCCGAAAAAAAAAGCGAAAAATATCCCTCAAAACACCCCCCCCCCTCAAAAAGGACATTTCCTAAAAAAGATTAACGTCCATTGAGAATTTCAATGGCGCAGTCTGCGCTATGACCCACCTCCCCTGTGGGCACCTCAGCTCAACCCGTCACTCCAAATTTTTCTGGGGGAAGGGTTAAAGAGTCTCAATGCATATCTTTTCGGAAGGCAACAAAAACAATGACCATTCATAAATAAAATCATTAACTTTTCAAAGCCAGGCCTCTGACCCCCTAAATGACGGATCCATCCCTGCAATTGAATCACTTCAGAAGCAGGGGTGCCCCCCTGACGTTAGGGCGCACCCCCTCAATATCACAGAGCCCCCCGAAAAATAAGAAAAATACCCCTTAAAACACCCCTTCTCCCTAAAAATGTCAATGGCGCAGTCTGCGCCACGATCCCCATCTTCCAAGGTGGGCACCCCTGTCAGAAGTCAACTATATTGAGGGGTTCATTCGATTCTCAAATCGATCAAAAATTACACTGCTCGAGTGATTGAGATCTCGAGAACTCAACATCTCGAGAAGTTCAAAGCGAGAACTCGAGCAGTTGATCGCTCGATCACTCGGAAAGGACAAACGAGAACTGGAGCAGTTGATCGCTCGAGTACTCGGAAAGTGATAATCGAGAACTCGAGCAGTCCATCGCTCGAGAACTCGGAAAGTGATAATCGAGAACTCGAGAAGTTCATCGCTCGAGAACTCGAAAAGTGATAATCGAGAACTCGAGATACGATAATCGAAAACTCATGATAATCGAGTTCTCGAATGATTTTGAATAATCGAGTGATTCGATTATGAGTACTCGATTATGCCCATCACTAATTTATACTATCTTTGGTTGTATAAAGGGTGAGGGTTTGGAAATCTTTTCCAGAGTTTTTTCGAAATCGAAGTCTTTAAAACGCAGTTTACGCTCGCTTGGACAATGCTAAAAAAGGCGTCAGGTTTCGGGGATATCTTCCGAAATTTTTTGATATTGAATTTCTGAAAACAGAATTGGTTGTCTCCCAAGGAAATGTTTCAAGCTTGAAAGCCTCTCTTTATCGATGCAAGAACAGGTGCCAGGATTTGGGGCTGTCTTCTGAATTGTTTTGACTTTGAATTTCTGAAAAGATTTTTAGGTTATACTGATGGATTTGGTTGTCTCCCAAGGAATTATTTCAAGATTGAAGGCCTAAAAATGCATTTTTTCTTAGCCACGTTAAGAGTGTTTGGTGGGAACTTTCCCAATAAATGTCCAACATTAGGGCTCTAGACTAAAAAAGTAATAAAGCATTTTTTACGATAATGTTTGGGGGAGACGTTGAAGATTCGGGAGCTCCTCCTAAAAGCATAAATCTCACTAAGGTAAAAATAAAAATAGATAGGGGAAAAAAGTTCCCCACCAGAAGTAGATTTCTAATAGCCTTATGGAACAGAAGATGCGAGGCGACAAACTTGAAGCTACAGCGTTATGAAAATAGCCCATTTTTCTCTTGAACGGTTTTGATAGCCACTTTGAATGACAATATCTTTTAAAAAAAGATATTTAAGCTCTGCAACTGTAACACATTAGAAAAAAAAAGAACTTTTACAATTGAATCACAAAGTACGAGAATTTGAATTATTTTTGTGCAGATTTAATGACAACCTAAAATCCAAGAAAAAATTTCTCCATTGTTCTTTTTCACGAGTTTACACACTTACTACACAAAATTTAACGAGCTCAAATTCGCAAAAATGCTTGAATATATTAAAGGCTAAACGTACTTTAAGCCCCCAAAATTTCAGGTTTCCTGTGTGATAAAATATTCTACAATCTTAGCCTAAAGATGGCAATTCGTCACAAAAAGCTGATCCGCCATTTTGGATCACATTTTTGGGCGATCCTAGATCCTCAGGATTTGGTTCTCGAAAGCTGAAAATTTGCATAGATTAGTTTCAAAGGCACAACTACACCTCTATAAAATGTCATCCAAATCCATAGAGTAAAGAAATATATAGAGTAAAGAAATATTTCTTTACTCTATGTTCAAATCGGAGATGGTCGATCTGGCACCGCTAAGTCACTTAATATGGTATTATACTTGACTCATATGTAATTTATCATATAAAAAATGAGCAAAATCAATAACATTATTTTGAGTTAAAAAGTCAAAAGCGGTTAAGAGGTGATAATAAAAGTGTGATAAGAAATACAAATGAAGAAATTCGGGATCAACGAGAAGAAACTTTTAAAGCGGGAAAACGTTAAATTCGGGAGACGTTGAATCGGAGTTTTATGACATGTATTTAAGGGGTTTTTTTGTTTGTTTTTGGGACTTTAATGGGGTCGTTTACAAAATTTTAAAAGTATTTTTTTTTTTGAAAGAACATGCTTAAAAACATAGGATCTAACTATTTTTTAAATAATTTGTTTAAGTTTAATATTAAAAAAAAAAAAATACTTAAATCGGCGCACTTTTATTGTTTACATTTCTTGCGGATAACATCACAAACGATGAAATGCCATTGTGTTTCCATTCACAGAGCAAAATATTTGATTCGCATCTTTACTCACATGTATTGGTAACGATATGGCTGATAGCAAGCATAGAGCGCAATTTTAATTCGCTTCTTGATTATTATAACGTGGAAACGCGGTACAAAGATGCGCCAAAGAGCATCATTTGTGACGTCATCAAGACCACGCCTTGTTTGAAAAATCGGACAGTTTAAAAAATGAATTGAATAACTGTTGGGAGAATGAAAGAATTTTCTGGGTCCATGTTATTATTATTTTTTTGCTTATTCTATCAATTTCAGTGACTAAAAGTACTACTTTTGACAGAAGGAAACAACCCCATTGGCATTTGAACTTGAAGATCCAAGTTTACTGCCGCGGATTTTTCTAATGTACAAAAGTGTACAAAAAAAAGTTTATGTAGTGTATAAAAAAAAAAAAAAAAAGAAATACCTTGGCACATTTAGTTTGTGACTATAACCAACACCACACTAGAGACAGTGTGGGGTCTCGAATATGGCTGGGGTACCCACCTGAGGGGAGGGGGTCATGGCGCAGACTGCGCCACCAAAATTTTTCGAGAGGTTGTTTTGAGGGGTATTTTTCTCTTTTTTTTGGGGGGGGGGGTCTTTGCGATATTTAGGGGGCACCCTTGAATGTGGTGCTGCTATAACAGTGATCTATGTCAAAAAAAGCATCCCATGTTCAAGCTAAGATAAAAGCTCAACCTTCAATGCTGAAACTGACCGATATTAATGTTCGATAAAAGTCAAAAATCCGCCATTTTTCTTATTTGCTCTTGTTTATATTACGTAACTTGGTCAGCAAACTAAAACTTTAGTTCAAATTAATTGAAAACAGTACCATTTAATTAATTTATCTGGAAAATAATAAATGGGTTCAAAGAAAGTTTAATGACATTAGTACTGGCAAAATATAATTAACGCTACTTGTAATGAAAAAATAATATTAAAGATTTGGTCATAGTTAAATTTTTCCGAAGTTTTCCTTCAACGTATCAGTTCTTTGCAAAACGTAATGATATTTATTCTTAGGGAAAAGCTGGCCTCAATCATAGCCCAGTGACTTTGTTCATTAAAATGAGTCGCAAATTAATAAACTTTTAATCAATTATAGAAAATTAATAAATCCGACCGAAAGCTCTTTTAAGACTTTCAAACCCTAATTCATATGAGTCGCAAAAGCAGAAATATGCGTCTTAATGTTCATAAACGTGAAAAATAAACGTTCCAAGCGCCGTCGTCTTTCTCTTTAGCTGGAATGCTTGTTTTTGATGAAAGAATTTTTTCCAGAAAGATCGGAAATCATTCTGGCGAGCATCACACAGCTTGGAAGAAAAAGAGAACTTTTTCGCGGAGCGGTACTTGTTGTGAGGCGGTATAATTACTTGAGACGAGGTAGTCATTTCGCTCCGCCAGATTTTAATTAAGAGCAGTAATGAAATTCAGGATTGAATCTGTCAGCCACCTTAATGCCCCAATGACTTTTCACGTCATCGTCTCGCCGATTGGATATTTCTCCCGCTCTTTCTTGCTTCATGTTCTCTGTGCCATTTTTATTTATTTATATTTTCTTGTTCCTTTCCTTTTAAATCTAATTACATTTCTTCCTTTTACGTCTCTGAGTTTCATTCTACCGCTGCGCTGGCTTCCCCGTCGTAAGATTTTGGGGAAATTATTTCGAGAACGTTTTTGTCTTCACCCGTTCTGCGTTCGTGAATTAGATTTTAATCAGCTCGATATGGAGAGCGAGCGAAAGAGAAAGTTGGTTTGATTTTGATTTTTGGAGTCGCTTATGATTCGCCGCTATGTTGTACGCTGATAAATCTAAAGTAGGTACTTACAAAATGTAAAATCATTTTGTGTGTCGAATTTGTGCACATCAATCTCAACGCATAAAATTAAAACAAATTTATTATACGCTTCTTTCGATACTTTTGGGACCTATTTCGCCACAGAGTAAAGTAGTTTTTGTGAAAAATACTAGCACCGAATTCAAAATGAAATAAATGGATTCTAGAAGGACAAGCTGCTAAAAATAGAATGAAGAAAAGGCGCTCACGCGAAAAAAAAAAAAGGTGTTGAGGCGGCAAAAAATTATACAGGGTGCGAGCAAAAATGAGCAATCACGAATTGTTTATTATCCTCACTTGACCAAAGTTGATGTTGCTCTGGGTTGTCAGATTACCACAAAAACGAGAATAAGTTTACTCGCTGTTTTAATATTTATTTAGAGCAGGGGTTCTCAAACTGGATGCCGCGAAATGTCCATGTTATCAATATCTAATGTTAGGTAGGCTTACCAAATTTTGATCAATTTAGCCATCCTGCCATTTTTACTTTCTTATGTATCAAATATATAGAAGAAAATATTGGATTCGTGCAAATTTTCGAATTTCGATTTTTGACAGATTCGAACGTTTTGAGGTGTGCTGAGTCCATTTCGACCATTTTTGGAAAATGTCTGTTTATCTGTGTGTGTGTCACGTATGTGTTTGAACAGTTTTTTTGTGGTCGCTCTATAACAAAAACTACCGCATGAAATCGAACGAAATTTGGTACACATGTGTGCCCCTATGTGAACTTGTGCCCATTGGTTTTTGGTGCGAATTCCTCCAAGAGGAGGGGGGAGAATGAGACGTTTCTTGAGTTATGCGTGCCTGTTATTCAACAACGTTATAAAGCACAAAATTGCAAATAATTGCAGGTATATGTTTTGAGGTTACAAAGAACTAAGTTTCATGCCAATTAGGTTAGCCAATGCATGCAAAGACCTAAGCTAAATTTCAAAATTTTAAAACTAAGCTTCTTTTAGCAGATGTTTTTTCATTCGTAAGCTCACATATTTTTGGGAATTATATCTCCACTACAGATCATACATTGATGAGACCTTTCCCTTCTTAAGCTGTCTAGTCAAGAAATCAATAGGATACCCAAATTGCTGAAAATGAAGGAAAAACTAGCCATTCGCTGCTTCTTGGAAATGCTCTGTTGAGGAAAGGGACAAAAACAAGTGCAATAAATCCAGTAGCAAAAGTGTTATTTATGAAAATGAGAGATACCACTAGGAGCAAGTCCCCCATCTGCCTTTAGACCCGTAATAGACCAATGCACACAAGGATTCCAAAACTATACCGTATTTTCGCCCGGAAGCGCCGCGTCGCTTACCAGAAAAAGTTTTTTAATTGTCGATGTGGCGATACAGCAGGTGCAGCGCATACGATGTTTTATTTTTGAGCAATCACGATTGCTTATTGCTTTCATTTGATTGTTTTTGGCGTGCTATCATTTTTCCCACCGGCGCGGCGCCACCCTCTGCCAGCACCACCCGTCGCGTCGGCCGGCCTCACGATGCTGCTCCTCTAGTGAAAACCGTCTCCAGGTTGCGTCCATATCCTACACACACATGCATACATACACACACCCGCACACACGCATACACAAACACCACCATACACACACATACCCCTACACACATACACAAACACATACACACACGCATGCATACAGACACCTACACATACGCACAAATACACACAACTGCCCACATATTCATGCCTGCACACAGACACAAACACATATGCTTACACACACACACAGATACACATACCCCGCCCCAGCGCACACAAACACTCATACACACAACTACCCACGCACTCATGACTGCACACAGACACAAACACACATTCCTACACACATACACATACCCCCCCCCACACACACATACAAATACACACTCGTGATTGCGAAAAACATAATTTGAATTCAAGATGACAAAATTCAAATTATTATTATTATTATTTTTTTAAATAGTTTACAACATTTTACAGAAAATAAACTATTTTAGAAAGAAATAAAATAAAATGTTTGGGACTTTCTTTGAAATGATCGGAAATGTGTTCATTCCAAGGGATCAACTATGCAAAAAATTGATGAATTCATAATCGGCGTGTCCCGCCTTTTTCGCAGTTTAGCTTCTACTGCAGTTTTAGTCTCTAATTAACAGAATGTAATATAAATTATGCCAGAATGTGTGTTATTTCTTTACTTTTTAGTTAAAAGGATTGAGCTAAAATCGGAAAAATGTCCAAACTTTCCAGTATAGATCGGGAAAATTTACGGAATTTTTTTTTCGCTGTAAAGTCCAAATATCCTGCTTTAAGTATCGTTTCTGGACTATGGTACTAAATTTAAGCGAGTTTATCCTGTAACTATTTCAAAGTAAGTTCATAACTTTTTAAAACATCCATAAAGGCGATCGTTCAAAGTTTTTTTCATATGCAATGTCAAAATTTTTTGCTGCGATCCGAAATTCGGCAAAGTTCATGGTTGTCGGATTTAGAGTGATTAACTATCGATAAGTAGTTAAGAAATTCTTTCTTTTGAAGTATTAAATCCGTTTAAAATGCGTTCTAGATATTCAAAAAAAAGAAGAAAAAAGCTAACAAAAACAACTTTTTTTCATTGTTTGCTAAACTAAAAGCGCGGCGCTTACGCCGGGTGCGGTGCAAACTTCCGAAAATACGGCAAGTGAGAACTTGGTGATCCATATGATATGCTTTAAAGCCACAGGTGCTTTTGTGATTTGATATGAGCGCAGAAAAAGTGGAAAAAAAGAAATACAAAGCCACATGAAAAGAATTGCTCAGTTATCACCACTTGATGAATAAGAGTAAAGAAGGGAGGACTAACTTTTTAGTAATTTTTTAACAGAAGGAAAAATGAACAGGTGGAAAACTAGAATATTACTCGCAATTATGGCGAGATGCGCATGTCCGCAATAAATGTATCCGCACAGCAGCAAATATTTTCCTAAGCAGCGATTTTATCTGCGTCCGTCTATATTATCTAGCTATGATTAACGTTTCACATTAGCAATAATAATTTAAAACGAATTAGAAGTAAAAAAGGAGAACCTGAATGATAGTCGCGAGATGCGAGAACGAATGTATCCGCACAGCAGTGAATATATTAGCCTTACGCGCTTGCGTATATACTATCTTTTTATAATTTTTACAAAATTTATTAAATAATATCAGTTTGAAACAAATTAGAAGTAAGCAGTAAGAATTAGAACGATTATCTCGAGATGCGTGTGCCCGCAGCAAATGTATCCGCACAGCATCCACCGAACGCGCGGGTGTATATACTATCTCACAAGCTATTTACAATCTAAATAAATAATACCAATATCAATTTAAAACGAATTACAAGTTTAGGGGAAGAACTTTTACGGTTATCGGATGACAAGCAACTCTGCGGCGAATGTATCCGTATGTCAGCGGATGTATGCGCGCACGGCGAGCGTCTACATTATCTAGCTCTACGGGGAGAGATCAGAATTGTAAGAAAGATGTAGAAGAAAGTTTCGTGATAACCACAACAAATTAGTTTGATGTAGCATAGTAAAAATTCGCTAGATCGTGACTTTATCGTAATCAGAAATCCTGTCTGATGATAAAGCATTATCAACAAGCAATACTTAATAGCCAGGCAAAAATGTAGCAAAAGTTATTACAGAAGACTGCTGTAAAAACTACCTGATCTTATTGTGCTCTAAGTTTTGCTTGTACGTGGTTCACTGTAGGTTACTAGTGTAAAAAAAAATGTTTTTTTCCTTGTAGCCTAATTTATGCAGTTGACGAATTCTTAAAGAAAAATGTCGCTGTGTACCGTCTTTTTTCCTGTGATTTGTTAAATTAGAAAAATCTGTGGAAATAACATAGAATAAAAATGGAATTTTCAGTAATGTTTTTGAAGTTGACAAATGTGGATTTTATATACACTATATGACTAAAAGTATTGGGACACTTTCAAAAATTCCCATTTTAAAGAATTTCTCGAAAAATAAAAGACCAATTGCTTTGTAACTTTTTTCACATAAAAGGTGTGTTTTAGCTGTTATTTTTCATTGACAGTTATACCTCTCATGCATTTAGGGGGGCAGCAACAAATTGAGGAAAACAAAAATGTTTTTTAATCGTCGTTCGTCGTAAATAACTGAGAATAAGCTGTAAATTTCAAAAATTTGGAGCCTTACTATGTGCCACCTAGATGTTACAACGTTACACGCATAGATATCAAAAGGATTACCGAAGATGTTATCGAAGCAACAAATTTGACGGCAAAGTTTAAAGAAGAAATTGTCCATGTATTCCATTAATATCGTTAGAATCTCCAATACTCTTTAGAAAACTTCAATTTTCGATTCGTTTAGCTTTTGCGATAACCATAAATAGTTCTCAAGGTCAAACAATGTCTGTTTGCGGCTTGCAGTGGCGTAGCCAAGGGGGGGGGGGTAAGAACCCCCCCCCCCATGAGCCCCAAAACAATATATATGTATATATATATATATATATATGAATATATACGTATATATGTATATATATGTATATATATATATATATATATATATATATATATATATATATATATATATATATATATATATATATGAATATATACGTATATATGTATATATACGTATATATATATATATATATATATATATATATATATATATATATATATATATATATATATATATATATATATATATATATATATTAGGGTGGTCCTTATTTATATGGGGAAAAAAATTCGGAATTCAACAAGTGACGCCCCCTGGTTTTGTGACACTATAATAAAAAGTAACGTGTGCAAAATTTGAACTCGATCGGTCAATAATAACACGTGCCCCTAGGCCGTTGAACTTTAACACTTTTGATAATTTTCTCACAAATCTTCGAGTTTTTACTTCAGACTCAGTACTTCGTTTCTCCTAGGTTTTAAAAATATTTTTACAGAGAGGTATAGAGCTTTAATTAATCTTTAAAATTACTTTGCATGATCTAAAGATTTTACATGGAATAAGAATGAAATAATGCTTTAGAAACTTTGCTTAATCGTACGCTTTTCTTAATAGTGTGTGTGTTTTTTTTCCGATAGTCTTTGACGGTCTGTAAAATAATTTGTGACTCATATTCGGTAAATTAATTGCGAAATTCTTCGATTAATATTGTGCTCCTCTTTCAGTTGTATCATTCACAATTTTCAGTATTTTAACGATCTTTCTTCTTTTTAAAGAGTTTCCTTCATTTTGCCGTGAATGAGGATCAAATAGAAAAAAATCTTTTAGTATTTGTAACTCATCAAACAGTTTTATTGACTCGTAATTGATTCTATGAAGAAGAAGATCGTTACCAAGAAAGTATTCCAAATCATCGACAGTTATCTGAAATTTGTTAAACAGTCATCAGACACGTCTTCCTTATCACAAGCATTTTTTGGACTAGTCTTTTCCTATCTTCAAAGTTAATTCCTTCATCCAATACGGACAAAGCTACTAGTTTATCCCTTAAATACCATAAGTGATTTATAAATTTTCCAATCACTGCTTCTGCTGCATGTTTGTCGTCATTTTGTACGCTGCTAGTTTTTCAGACATATTATTGTAACGGATTCGGTGCGACTTCCACTTTCTTGAAATGAAGACACAGTTCTTGATAAAAACACAGGAAATTTATTTACACTATGTACAGGAAAGATCTTCAACAACTGCTAAATTATTCATCAGTAATTAAGCAATTATCACACAACACCGTAAACTCAACGTTTACACACGTATTTACTTCCAAATACGAAAACAACACAGCGAAATGCCTCGCAATAAACAGAGCAAAAATGCACTCAGTTCGAAATCTCCATCGAAACTAACTGTTTATCCATCGCTAACGGCTTAAATACACCGAAAAGAAATTTCTCAAATATTCCACACGCTTCTGTAAAGTAGTAGACCGTTATCAATGAAAAGAAAGAAAATAGGGGTCGTATAATTTAGCCGAATGAAAAAGGGGTTGTATATTCATTACGGGAAACTATTTACAGGTTACGTTCCTACAATAATTACTATTTACAGGATTTGTAACATTGCCCCCTTCCTAAGGACTGCACGTCCCGGGCAGTACAATCCCCAGAAAGGGTGCCAAACTTCTATCACAAGTTTACAAATATACACATTACTTAATAACTAACAGATACAGAAAACACAATAATAACAAGAAATATTACTAAACATTAAAAGCAAAAATTATCTACAACTTTTATGTGATCAACCATGGTTGCTTACGTAATACTCATGAACTATGGCCATAGTATGGGGCTAACCGATCATAATGTACAACCCTAGGCTTTGCATTAGGTGATTTTTGGATCCTCACTACGACGTCATTCAGTCGGTTAAGGACTTTGTAGGGTCCATCCCAATGCGACTGCAATTTGGGTGACAGACCTTTCCGTCGGATGGGATTCCATAACCAAACCTTGTCGCCTTCGTTGAATTCATGTCCAGTAGACCTTGTGTCGTATCGGGTCTTCATCTTCTCCGCCGCGATGTTGATTCGCTCTCGTGCGAAGTTATGAACGTCTTCCAACCGGGCCTGGAGATCCTGGATGTACTCCTCAGGCGATGAAGGCGCATCCGGAGGACGACCGAAGACGAGATCACAAGGTAGCCGAAGCTCTCGTCCGAAGAGCATCTGAGATGGGGCATATACGGTAGTCTCGTGGACAGCACTGCGGTAGGCCAGCAGGAACAAAGGTAGCTTCTTGTCCCAATCCTGTTGATTTCTGGAGACCATAAGTGAGAGATTATTCAGGATTGTGCGGTTAAATCTCTCCACCATGCCGTCCGATTGTGGGTGTAGTGGTGTTGTCCTAGTTTTCTCAATTCCGAGAATTTGACATAGGCCCTTAAAAACAGCAGAGATGAAATTCCTCCCTTGGTCGGAATGAATCTGCAAAGGTGTTCCATATCTCGAGATCCAATGTTGGACTAGAGTCTCTGCGACGGTGGTAGCCTCTTGATCAGGAATGGGATATGCTTCCGGCCATTTGGTGAAATAGTCGATGGAAACAAGAATGTATTTGTTCCCATCAGCAGTTCTTGGAAGAGGACCCAGGATGTCGATCCCAATTCGTTCGAAAGGAGCTCCAACGTTGTACAGATGTAGCTTCCCTCTGCTTCTCTTCTTCGGTCCTTTACGAGCAGCACAGGCGTCACAAGAATGGCACCACTTCTCCACGTCATCCTTCGCCTTGCTCCAGAAGAAGCGCTCCCGAACTTTATTGAGGGTTTTCAAGACACCAAAATGTCCTCCAGTCGCACTACTATGTATTTCTTTCAGAACATCTGAAATCCTTGATCGGGGAAGTAGTAACTGCCACCTAGATGTTTTGCCGTCGTCAGATTCCCATTTTCGGTGTAGCACGCCGTTCCGTAAATGGAGCGAGTTCCATAGAGCCCAGTATCTTTTTGTTGCAGGACTGAAGATGGAAACGTCCTGCCAGCTAGGTCGCCGACTGTCACTTTCCATGAACTCCAAAATTGGTTTTATGTCGGGGTCTTCAAGTTGATCTTTTCGAACTTGGTCGTCACTCCATGGATCAGGTTCTGATGATGTTGGAGTCACTGTCACCTGATAGGCAGTAGGGCTAGTCGTTCCATACTGTTTCTCGATTCGGGAACAATAATTGCAGTTCTCAGGACAGGGTCTCCTTGATAAAGCGTTAGCATTACCGTGAGACAACCCTTTTCGGTGCTTGATATGCATGTCATATCCCTGGAGCCGCTGTATCCACCTGGCTATCTGGCCTTCTGGATTCTTGAAGTTCAAAAGCCAAGTTAACGAGGCATGATCTGTCCGAAGCAGAAATTTTCGGCCGTAGAGGTAATGATGGAAGTGTTCTACAGCTTTCACTATGGCCAGTAACTCCTTTCTGGTGACGCAGTAATTTCGCTCCGACTTTGATAAGCATTTGCTCCAGTAAGCGATGACATGTTCATTTCCGTCAATTTCTTGGGATAAAACAGCTCCGATGCCCTCGTTGCTCGCATCAGTGTCCAGGATGAAGGATTTTTCAGGCTGAGGATAGGCGAGGATAGGCGTTGATGTTAAAGCCTCCTTCAGTCGTAGAAATGCATCTTCGCATTCTTTGGACCATTCGAACTTTTGCTTGCTCTCCGTCAGCTTATGCAAAGGTCGTGCAATGTTGGAAAAACCCTTTACAAACTTCCTGTAGTAGGTGCAGAGCCCCAGGAAACTTCGCAGCTGATGGATGTTTTCGGGACGACTCCAACTCTTGACAGCAGACACCTTTTCTGGATCGGTTTGTACACCTTCAGAAGAGATGATGTGACCAAGGTAGTTCACTTCCCGGCGGAACAAATTACATTTGGACGGGCTTAACTTCAGATTGGCTTCCTTAAGCTTTCGCAGCACCTTCCTAAGATTTGCCAGATGTTCTTCGAAACTGCGTCCCACGATGATGATATCGTCTAAGTAGACCAGACAGGATTCGTAGGAAAGTCCTCTTAACACTGTCTCCATAAGACGCTCGAAAGTAGCTGGTGCATTGCAGAGGCCGAAGGGCATCACTTTAAACTGCCATAAGCCTTGTCCAGTTGTAAACGCTGTCTTTTCTCGGTCATCAGGGTGTATCTCAACCTGCCAGTAGCCGCTCTTCAAGTCCAGGGTCGAAAACCACTTGTGTCCGGAAAGAGTGTCCAAGGTGTCGTCTATCCGTGGAAGAGGGTAACTGTCTTTCTTGGTGATTTCATTCAGCCGCCGGTAATCGACACAAAATCTGGTGGAGCCATCTTTCTTTCGGACCAAGACGATGGGAGAGGCCCAAGGACTGGATGAAGGTTCGATTACATCATTCTCCTTCATCTCTTTCAGGAGGGTCTCAACCTCTTCCTTCTTGGCAAACGGTAGTCGTCTTGGATGCTGTTTAATAGGGGGGTGTTCTCCAGTATAGATCCTATGCTGCGTCAAATTCGTCCGACCCACATCCTCCGATGTAGATGAAAACAGATGCTTGAAGTCGTCCACCAATTGTTCCGCAGCAGTTCTTTGATCCTTCGATAAGGGTGCACTCCCAATTAACTTCGATGTCAAGGACTCAGAAGACACAGTCTCGGGGGAATTGATTCTTCTAATGATGCAGTTTACGGGAGTACAAGTTGCTAACACTTCGCCTTTCCGGATATTCCTTGGCCTTTCACTCACGTTGGCGACTCTCACAGGAATTACATCCTTAGAAAGGTCCACAAGCGTAGATGCTACCAGCACTCCTTTTGGGTTATTGCTTAAGTTGGGGTATTCAATGAGTCCAAATCTAAAACTATTGCTTTCTTCAATGGAGCCGGGTATTAATGATTCTGACCTTGAGGGAATTGATAAATCTGTTTGGGCTATTATTTGATGAGCGGATTTTACATCACTTTCTGCGGGGAAAACGGCTATGTCTTCTCTCATCGAGTGCAGCTCATTTGTCTTGAAGTCGAGGTTGAAGTCATACTTCTTTAAAAAGTCCAATCCGAGAATGAAGGGGTCTGTGATAGCAGCAACGAATGCCGTATGATGGTAAGTGGCATTTCCAAACACAATTTCTAAGTTTACTTTACCTTCAATCTCGATCTTGTCACCTGTCACAGTTTGGAGGGTAACACAGGGCGGCGTCCATAGAATGTTGAGTCCAAATTGACGAGCCACATCTGTTCTAATGATTGTAACATTGGCTCCAGTGTCAATAATCAGTTCGCAGGGAAACCCGTTCACGTATGCGTAAACAAACAGTCCATTACTGCCGCCACTCGTCGATGAAATCTGGAAAACTTTAAGATGGGGCTCATTCCAATTTGGCGACCTCCGCCCCGCGAGATTGCCATGGCTTAGTTTTCCTGGACCTGGGAGGGAGAGGTGCTCTTCCCTCTGGTTTCTTGGCGAGCTTCACAGTTTCTTCGTAAGTGACCCTCGCCGCCACATTTCCAGCACTTAAGTGATTGTCCATTTTGGTACTTGGGAGCCGAAGTCCTTTTGAGGATTCCTGCAATTTCTTTTATTTGCTTTTCCAGTTCAGCAAAGCGTGACGAAACCGGATCAGACTCATCAGTTTTCACGCCGCGAGCTCTTGCAGGGTTTCCCCGGTTTTCTGGAAACGGGACTTCAACTGGAGTCGGCTGAAATCTTTCTGGCACTTCTCACCGAAGCGAAGCTCCAACGCAGATGTGAGGGCGGCGAAATCCAGGCGCTGGCCGTCCGGAAGGGTCTGAAGAATGTCCGCTGCATCACCTCTCAGGGATGCTGCAAGATGGCAGGCCTTGGTAGCAGAGTCCCATCCGTTCGCTTCCGCCACTATCATGAACTGAGTTTTGTAAACCTGCCACGAAGTTTTCCCATCAAAGGTGGCAAGTTTAATGGACGGTCGAGCAACCGATGTGGGAGCGCCAAACTGTACAGAGCTGCTTTCCGCGGTCGCCAATCTCCTTTCCAGGTCTTTAAAAATGTCTTCTTTAAATGAAGTAAATTTCTTGTCTTCTTCTTCCAACTTATTTTCCACATTGGCGATACGCTCTTCCACAGTATCAAATTTTTCTTCCAGAGCATCAACTTTATCTCCCATGGCGGTTAGTTGATTCTCCATCATGGTTTTCATCGACGTTAGGTCACTTTTTATTTCATCTTGACTTGTAGTAATTTTAGCAGTTAAATCACTATTTAACTGTTCTTGGTTAGTCGCCATATCATTTTTTAATTGTTCTTGATTAGCCGCCATATCACTCTTCACAGAGTTGATTGCATCAAGCAGTTGTTTTAATTGTTCATCCATTGCGCGAGTAATCACCATAAAAATAAAGTCCAAATTTAAAAAGTCTTTATGAAAAAAAAAGTCCAAAGTCACACTTACTGCAAGAAAGTCCTGAAGTAGCCCCACGCTGGGCGCCAAATTGTAACGGATTCGGTGCGACTTCCACTTTCTTGAAATGAAGACACAGTTCTTGATAAAAACACAGGAAATTTATTTACACTATGTACAGGAAAGATCTTCAACAACTGCTAAATTATTCATCAGTAATTAAGCAATTATCACACAACACCGTAAACTCAACGTTTACACACGTATTTACTTCCAAATACGAAAACAACACAGCGAAATGCCTCGCAATAAACAGAGCAAAAATGCACTCAGTTCGAAATCTCCATCGAAACTAACTGTTTATCCATCGCTAACGGCTTAAATACACCGAAAAGAAATTTCTCATATATTCCACACGCTTCTGTAAAGTAGTAGACCGTTATCAATGAAAAGAAAGAAAATAGGGGTCGTATAATTTAGCCGAATGAAAAAGGGGTTGTATATTCATTACGGGAAACTATTTACAGGTTACGTTCCTACAATAATTACTATTTACAGGATTTGTAACATTATATTATTCAAGGGAGCCTCGATTGGGTTGCTGCGAAAAACCATATCTTCATACAGCATTTAATTGTAAAACAGCATTGAAGGGCTTTCTTTTCATGTAAGGTCAATTTAAATTGTTTCCTAAATATAAAAATTTTCAAACAAAAATTCCTTTTGCCACCTATGTGGCTCAGGGATAAGCTCCAGGTTGCCGAAAACATATCCCTGTAGGAGGAAATTCACCAGGAAATATTATTACAAGTTATGAGAATTATCTGTAATCTTTCTCAATTCCGCTTTTTACGAACAGTAAATAATATGTCATCAACTTCGTTTTTTAGAATTTAAGTGGTATTTGTACTTGATTAAAATGTTATAAGTTCTGAATGATGGAGATCTTTCCACAAAATTTTGAAGCGCTTAAATAATTGAATATCTGATTTAGAACTAAGAAAGGCAAGAACTTCTTTAAGGACACACTCTGCAGTACAATTTCAAGTTCATGATGATGGCAATCCAAATGTAATATATCCGTTCAGTTTTTGCTCTAAAAAAATGCATGTACAATTTATACGGTTGGTATTGCAAGTCGTTGTATCAAACACTACAACTAGAAGAGTTAGCAATAAAGAGCTATCATATCTAAGATATCATATACAACTGAAGAAATATCTAAGGAATCCCAAGTAGCTGTTCAATATTAGGACCTGAAGCTATCACGGTAATCCTCTCGGCAGTTTTTTTCCAGTTACATCTGGATGTACCTTTGTATCCCAGTGAATAACTACAAAATCTAAATTTAAATTCATGAAATTTAATTTTACCTCTCGAAGATTTTCTCTCTCAAAGGAATGCACGATTGATCACTAGGTCATTTGGATTTAAATTTACTGCATCTACATAGGCTGTAAATAAATGAACAACACCTTTATCCCTAATATGGCATTTGTCTAACAGTAATGAAAGCCGAGCAGATATCATTAGTTGTCTTGCTTTTTTGCATTGTGGTAGACCAGCTGTAGAAAACAAAAGTTCAACTGGTTAGGATAGATTCATACCCATTTCGGTTTCTAAATCTTGTGAATCGCAAGAATTTGATGATAATAAAGGACTATGTACTGAAATAGAAGAAAATTAATTTGAAGTATAGATTTCTACATTGTTCCGATTTGGATATTTTTTTTAAATTTATATTTTAGCTATGGAAAATACAGTATATTTTATGTTAGCAGTAATCGAGGATTTTTCGAAATTTATATTTTGAAAATTAAAAATTGCATAAGCATTTAGGTATGTTTATAACTAAAGAACAACGAATTAAAATATAATTTCAATTACTTTTATTTATACCACTGAAACTTTGCGACTCTGTTTGACACACCTATTACATACAGAGGGAATTTTGTAAATCATCACCCCCCAAAGCCTGGATGAGGCAATTTGTTGTTGTTAAAAATCGTTCATTAATGGCATAGGTCATTCATTAATGGACTATAGAATCCCTTGTGTCCATCTTGATGGGAAGAAACGTTCCCCTGCCACTTGGTTGGAACAAGCGCAGAAGAGCGGTACGCTTGACCCAAGGCCATTGGTGTACATTTTATTTTCTGTAACATGTTAAATTTTACAGAATGAAAGTGAGAGAATGCTCAATCTGGAAATAGCAGCACCTATTGAGGTTCAAAATTACTTTAAATATAAAACATTAGAATATTTTTGCATAAAAATAAGAAAATCCGCAATTTTTTCTTCGAAACTCAAAAAAGGGGACCCTAGGGGCACGTGTTAATATTCATGGATTGACTTTAAATTTTGCAAGGATCATTTATTTGTACAATGGAACAAATTGAGGGGGCGTCGCGTAAAATATCTGCAACTTCAAAAATAAGGACCACCCTTATATATATATATATATATATATATATATATATATATATATATATATATATATATATATATATATATATATATATATATATATATATACTAGTGATGTGCCGGATCGTTAAAAACGTAGATCCGCGGATACGGATCTCAAACTTTTTCTCCCCAAATCCCTACCCAAATAAATAAACTGGTGGGGGGTTAGCTAAAAGGGAAATGGCACTGTGTTTCTTCAAAAAATAATCTACAACGAAAATATAATCAAGACTATGATTTACTCTTTAAAGAAATCTCTGTTAAAATTGAAGGGCCGTTGGAAGGAACGTGTCATCGCTACGTTAATGCTTAGATAGAATGTGAAAAATTATTTCTAGATAGCTTAGTAGATGTAGGATACAGGAGCAAGAGAAAGCAGCTTCTGGGCAGGCTAGAAAATTTTTTTCGCGTTCTATTTCAGCATAAATGCAGCGCTGACCCATTCCACCCAACTTACCCCGACCGACGAAATAGCAGAACAGGGAACACCTTTTCAAACAGTAAATAGAGAATTTAGTCTCGCTTTTTTTGAAGGATGCCGAGAAAAACCAAAAGGAAGAATAACACAAACACCAAATCAATACCAAGAACCAATATTAAATTAAAAATTTCAAAAAAAAGAAAAGAAAAGAAAAGAAAAACATATCCCAGAGGGCCGACCTCATATTAAGATGAATTTCGCGGGTCAGAACACCCATTAACAAATATGAACTGACAAGAGACAGAAATTTTAAATTATTGAGCTTTTTCTCCTTATCTTCCGACTATGAAATTGCTTCCATTCACGCATATAGGCTTAGAATAACATTTAAAATGTACTCAACAAGATTATAACTCCTAATATACATAACTTGGAAGTTTCAAATAAATATCAACCGCAGAAAACTTCGTTCTTTCAAATTATTGCCATTATTTTTAACGTACGGGTAGTTTTTTACTACCATAATTGTGTTGGTCTTTAATCTATATCTATCTCCGGTAATTAAAGTTCTACAAAACTGAGGACCTGTGTAACGTGATTAACACTTTCGATCAAGTCACCTTTTGAACGAAAATAAGAACTATCAAAATCGGTTCATCTGTTTAGTAGCTATGATGCCACAAATAGATAGATACACATATACACACTTTCAAAACTTATTACCCCTTACTTTTTGTGACGGAGGGTGCAAATTGGCTTCGGAAATGATGCCTTATAATTTTGATAGGGAATAAAACATAATTTAAACGGAATTTAAGAGTCTTTTATTCAAATATTTAAGAATTTTTAGAATAGAAAAGATCCGTTTAAGATCCGCCAAAAAGTAACGGATACGGATACAGATCTTTATTTTCCCTCGGATATCCGCGGATACGGATACGGATACAGAAATCCGGAACATCACTAATATATACATATATATATATATACATATTGTATTATTATACAGTATTGTATTTGTATCAACTTGAAGGCATGGCTTTACTTTAAACTTCAGAAAAAATTACCCCCCCCCCCCCCCAGGATTTTTTCTCGCTACGCCACTGGCGGCTTGGGCTTGGAAAATACGTGTTTCTCTCATGTCGCCTGCTTACGTGTGTGAAAAATGTTAATTCTATTCGTGTTAGCCAAAGGCAGGTTAACCAAGAATATTGTGGGCTAATTACACTGGCCTCAAAAAGTTAAGGTACAACCGGTTTTTTGCGTCTAATTTGCAAATGAATGAATGTAGAAACAAAAAATTTGGAGGATATGTGCATTCAATGGTTTTTTATTGAATGCGTCGTAGAAATTTGTATAAGTGTATTGCAAAAAACCATTTATAACAAAAAAAGCAATCTTTGCGGAAAAGTCCATTCTTGAAGAAAACAGATCATCACAGTATTATGTAGTACAATGTCATAGAAACAATACAAAATTGGGTTCTAGTAAGGAATGTGTCTCCCCTAACTTGAATTCATTGGTGGCATCGATTTTCCATGCTGTTGATTAAGTTGTCGGACACCGGAATAGGAAGCGAAGACCAGATACAGAGTAAGCCTTGTTCCAGCTCATGTAACGACCTTGGAGAAGGATTTAAAGCATCAACCTGTTTGCCAAGATAGTCCCAAAGATGTTCTATCGGATTCAGGTCCGGAGATCGAGCTGGTCATTAGGGTGGGCCGAAATAAGCCGAAAATTTTTTTTTTTTCGAAATCAATTTTTGGATAGCGCGCAAAAGTTGCGTAGTGAGCTAGTTAGCACTCACAAAAAATTTCTTGGGTATTAAAAAATATCTAGCCGGCGCTATTTGACACAAAAAAACCGAAAAAAAAAGAGAAAAAATAAATTTTTGTCGAAATTTATTTTTAAAAACTAAATTCCAAATATTTTGCTGGAATGCACCGAAAATGTTATATAATGAGCCAGTTCGAGCCCATAAAATTTTTCATTGATTTTAATGAGCATTTAATCGCTCCTTTCCAACATCAAAAATTGGAGAAAAATGAAAAATATTGAATTTCTTTAAAAACCATTTTTAAAATTATTTTTCAAAATTAAATCATAGAGTTATTAATGAAATAGCACTATTAATCATAGTAATTATTATCACGCAATAGTATCATACATTTTCTAGAAATACATATAAAGATAATAAAAGTTTGAAAAAGAAATCTTCAAATTTGATTTATAATACCTCATGCATAATGAATATTATTTTTTAGAATAATATTGTTCCTTGTTATCAAATGTTGGAAGTTCTTTCCTGGCTTGAAGTTTGGCACGAATGTATCCATCTTGTGGCAGTTTCATCACGAACTTTTATTGCAGCTTCGGTTATTAGTTTCACACAACGTTCCACAGCTTCCATGTGACACTGAAATTTCTCGAAAGTGAACTCTGTAGGCTGTTCTTTGCACATTTCTTTCAATAGTTGGTCTTTTAAATGCATTATAAGAGGTGGCTCTGTTGCAACACAGTTTGCCCAATCAACTAAATCAACATAATCAACGACTTCAAAATTGAGTTTAGGACGCTTAAAAAATCGTACACCATCCGAGCTCTTCGTCTTCTTATTTCTAGAGTTCAGAATGCGCCTAACAGATAATTCCTGAATGTATTTTCTTGAGTCAAACAACATTGTCAACAGTAGCTGTTCAGGATGAGCGAAATATGCATTATTTGTTACCTTATCCACTTTTCCTAAAGCCATTTTTCTTATTGTCTTTTGATCAATTAGAAATTGTTTATCTCTATCAGGGACTTTTGCTTTTTTTCTGCAATTACACGAATATAAATCTGCGCATTTGCAGACACAAATATCAAACAAAGTCGTAGCCTCTGCTTTAAATTTGCCTAGCTTTGATTGTAAAAGTTGTGTCTTTATATTCTTAGCATTTTTTGTTGTGCTATTATATTTAGAATAATAAGATAAAATCATGGTAATCATTCTTCTTATCGAAACAAGGGGAAGGGAAGCACGCTTCCAAATATCAATAACTTTTTTTTGCAACTACAGCGGCCACACTTGCAGAAGATGGTTGCTTACATCCTTCTCCCTTTATTTGCATCCTAGTGATTTGATAACATCTTCATATGTTGGAAGAAATAAAGCATCGGGAGGAGACAAATCTTTTCCAGGTCCAAATAGAAGACTACTTGTGCATGCTCGCGTTACTTTCTTTTTCGCGCGTTTCTACATAAGTCGTGTTGTATACCAAAACAAAGATAATAATGCAATGACATTCGAAAAGTCCGGCTCCCATTTAAAAGACTTCAGAGGATTCACATTTTTTTAATGCTCAAGGACCCTATTTGGCAAACATATATAAAATAGTTATAAAATAATCTTAGGAATAATAGAAGCAGTTGAGCGCCGTTTATTATGTAGGAGAAACAATTGGAACCGAAGATTAAAAAATTAGCATCTTATTTAACTATTTTTTATTTGAGTGTGTGCATTTTTTAAAATTGGCTTACAAATGTCGCATAAAATTGATTGAATTTTCACTGTTTTTTCTAAGTAACGTATTGTGTAACATTTCAGTATTTACTTATTTTGAAACTACGTACTTTATTTATTTTTTTTTTTTTTTCATTTTTCCCATGTGACAGTCTTAAAGGAGCGTAGCTAAATATTTTACGAAATGTATAAAAATCTTTGAGGATTTCAACTAATTTACTGACAGATACTTCTAATGTTTGCTGAAACTAGCTTCAAACATTTATTTTTGACCCCCTCCCCCCCTTTTTTTTTTTTTTTGAAAAAAGTGCATTTTTGCCCTTTTTTTCAGTTTTTCAAGGTCAAATAGCGCCGGCTAAATATTAAACAAGTTTAGCGAAATTTTTTATGGGTAATAACGGGCCCATACAGCAACTTTTCCGCACTATCCAAAAACAGATTTCCAAAAAAAGTTTTTTCGGTCCACCCTACTGATCATTCCATTTGTCTCAAACCGTGATCCTTAAGATATTCCTCAGCAATCCGAGCTCAGTGAGGTCGTGCATTTAAAACCCATCAGAATGAAGTCATTACCAATAGCACCAACGTATGGGCGGAAATATGGATCGAGAATCTCATCCTGATATCTCAGACCAGTCAGTGTTCTTCCACGGAACACATGCAGGTCAGTGTAACCACCGAGCGAGATCCCAGCCCAAAGCATGATTCCACCACCTCTATAATAACTGTGGTCTTTCAACAGTGTTGGATTGGTGGTATTTATTGCGCTGTTCCCTCCAGATCAGTAGATGCCCTGAAGCACTCTCCAATGTAAATCTGAACTCGTTTGTGAACAGCACAGAAGCCCATTGCTGCTGAGTACGAAACATGTTCTATTGCCCAGCATAAGTGGATACCTTGCTGTGGTCCGTTGAAGGGAACAAACACAATTGATCGTCCTGCATACTGACTTGCATTGTGAAGACGATTTCGCACCGTAGTAGCAGAGATTCTTCTTCCTGATGCTACAATAGGGTCTGCAACGAGTTGAAGCACAGTAGTGGTTCTTCTCCTTCGGGCCGAAAGAACTAGGAAACGGACTTCTGCAGGTGTTGTATCTCGTGGTCGGACTGGAACAGAGGTTTTTTGGACACGAAATTCTCGGATTGGTATCGATCCTTAAGTCGCTGAAGAAAAAACCAATAAATCTACCGTTTATGAGCAACAAATGCATAAAGAATAACCACATCTTTACAAAACAAGCACAAAATATGAAAACAAGGCAAGAATATCGCTAAAAAAATTAGAAAAGTAATGGTTTGGTTAAAATTGCTAGCTTAATACCGTAGCAGAACATATAGCAGACAAGCTGGATTAGTTTTTATCCGATTTAAGTGTCACCTATTGTTACTTTCCGTTTCCAATGCGTCCCCATCGACTGTGATGACTTTCCCTTTGGTAGGACTGCTGATAACAGCGCCATCTATAATTGAGCAGCTTTATTAATCTTTGAATCTGGCAACTTCCGTTTGGCTTATCATACATGCTTTGTTTGTTTATCATTTTTATCATCTGCCGCTATCTCAATGTAAACTATGCTTTTCTTGATCAAGAAATAATTCCTTTTATCGAATTCTTTGGAGTGCTGAAGCTGCACCAGATTACTGATTTGCCCGTAGCTGCTTAAAGCTTTTTCTTCAAAAAGTATTTTGCTTAAATTTATAAATTCCTTTCACAATGTCTGAAGCTATGCTGTCTCATTTTCAATCGCCTCTTTCTAGTCGTTATGCTAGTGAAGAAATGTCGCGCAATTTTAGTGACGGTAAAAAATTTACTACTTGGAGAAAACTGTGGGTATATCTTGCAAAAGCTGAAAAGGTAAGCCATCAATAAAATTATTTGACGTTTTAAACTGTGCACTAGAACAGTAAAATAAAAAACAACAAAGTATAATTTTGCAAAAATGCAGATTTCACAAACACGTGTTTCTGGTTACAAGAACCCTTTTTTCATACAAAAATAAGTGAACTTTGGGGGAAAGGACATTGCATTGAAAAGCATTGAGTTCCTTGCAACCCCGAAAAACGTGTCTGCCGTACTCTGCAGTTTTTGTGCAATTATACGTTGACGTTGTTATTTCTTATTTACTTTTAGTGCACCAAAGTGATGTAACTTTTCTTGAAAAATGTTCTTGTTTTTGAATTTTTTAAATGAATTTGTTAAGGCAGTAAAACTAAGTTTTTAATTGACCACTCTAATAGATGTATTTTAAAGAAATTTACTTGTTATGCTATGATATCCTGTTTTAATGAATACTAATGCAACGAAATAATTGTTCAGTCCCTTACAGGGGCGTGCCCAAAAATTTTGGGGGCCTGTCAAAAATTACTTTTTTAGTCCCCCCCCTCCATATTGTTTACCCCTATATTTCACCCCTCATTAAAAAAATATTGGGGCCCTCCAGGCTCAGGCCCGGGTCAACAGATGTCCCTTCTCCCCCCCCCTGGCTGCCCCTGGTCCCTTACATAGCTTGAATTTCTGTGCAACAACTAAAATTTGTAGTCCCTTAAAGTTTGTTGTGAAGGAATTTTAATGTAGTTTGAATGTCATAAAGGCTGACTAGATGTCAGCAATGAAAAATCACTAGTCCACCCAATTATTGCCAAAAGATATAAAATGATAATCTAAAGTAAAAAAATTAGTCATGAATGTACTTTTTATTACACATTTGAACTCATGGAAAGACAAATCAAACATAAGCGAATGTCAAATTACTGTTTAAGTGTTTCTGTTTTTTGACATCTTCTTTCAAAGATAGAATTGACGAAAAAAACCCCTTACAACGAACTAGAAGGGACCAAAATTTCTTTCATTGTTACTGGAACTTCATAGTAATGGAATTATAGCAATGCAATTGAAATCAAATCGAGACTGAAAATTTATTTCTTTGAAAGATACTTCATTGTTCTGGTTTTCATTGTAATGGGATTTCACTGTGTACAAAATGAAATTAACTGTGTGTACTGTTTTTGTGAATACAGTGGAACCTCCATAACTCGATGCCTCAAAGAAACATGTCAACCCAAGCGGTTGTCAACTTACTGAGGTTCCATAATTTTAATTCCTAAAGAATTTCTGTATCACTTACTTACTAGTGCTTAACATTCACATTATGAAAATTAATTCCAGTAAATGAATTTTCTTTCCTTTTTATTTTCTGAAAAGTACATAACAAAATAACTGATATTATTTAAATATGTGCAGGAATAAATCCGTTTTGAAAAGAGATAAACTCTTCTTGTCAGTCGGAATCTGTTAAAGATAAAAAGTCTTGCTCACACTCAGTGACGGATCTAAAACTTGAACGGGGGGGGGGGGGGGGGGGGGGGGGGGGGGCTAACCTAGGTTCAAGTGGAGAGTCACTGTTTCAGAGGGTCTTTTTTTTTCCGTTTTTGTGGTTACTCTCAATCGCGGGGGGAGTGGGGAGGGGAGCCATTGCTCTTAGAGGGACAGACACCCTTGTTTAAACAATATGAAATTTTCTCTACAAGCGATCCCTCATCCCTCTAACGAAAAATTTAGGACTTATAAGGTTTTTTTTTTGCTTGAAATAAACTCAGATAGAATGTAATCTGAAGAATATAAATACTTCGCAAACCCTTTAAAGGTCTGAAAGCACTATATACAATATGCATCTCAATTGGATATATAGCTACAAATTATCTCGCCATGACCAGAGCTAAGGCGAAATTACAAGCAAACATTGAAAAGGTCAGTTACAGCATCCAGAGATTTCAGCTGCGCCTCCTTAGCCAGCAAACGGAGTAAAATATATTACTTATTTTGAAACGAATAACTTCAGTTTAAAAAGCTTCGACAGCAGGACGAAGTTTTTCCTCTTAAGACTTTCCATACCATTGCAAATCACATTGTGATCTGTTGCAAGTTTTGACCAAATGGGAGAAGGGGCTACTGTTCCTATAGCCCCTCCCCCCAACCTAACATTAATACGCCACAATATAGTGTGTATATATTTGTTTAAATACAATGCATATTTAAATTTGAAGTATTGGGTTTTGTCTAGGGTTATTTCTGACCTCATGGGGTGGAGGGGGGCAACAGCACCCTTTGCCTGGGAATGAAGTAAAATATATATGGCTGTTTTAATTTGAAAGTAATAACTTTCAGATGAAAAAAAATATATTGCGGAACGAAACAATGTCCTCTAAGCCTTTCCATTTCATTACAGATCACAATTTAATGTTTTCAGTTTTTACCAAATTATATTTATTATTACAGCCCCACCTCCTCTCCTTCCATTAATATGCCACTGTATATAGTAGTTTATTTAAATATAATGCATATTTCAAATCGCAAATGTATTGCAGTATTAAAAGTCTCTGAAATTTCCATTTTATCTAGTGTAAGTTCAGACCTCAAGAGGGGAGGCTATAGCTCCTTTAGCCCCCCCCTTTGATCTGCCACTACTCACACTTGTTTGAAAAACATATATTATGTTGCCTTCTTTCGCTAGAGGAATCCTGGGTGCATTTGTCCTACCCCTTCCTAGCAGGGTTGGCAAGGTTTTGGACACTTTGGTAAAAACCATGGTTTCTACCTTCCTGTCCAAAACCCTTGTGTCTAAAACAGTCCAAAAGTAAAATTTTAGAGAAACTGTATTTTGTGAGAAAATATCAAAAATAGAACATAATGTGTCAAGGTGATGTTTTATATTGAATATTTATTCAATGGTGAACAATCGAGTATAAATATATAGGTAACTTATTTCTGATTCTAATCTAGCTACATATTAGAAGTTGAATTGTTCAGTAAAAATTTCAATTTATACGCATGAGGTTTTTTTCATAACAGTAGCAAAATTTTTTGATATTTATGCATGTGTTCAAAAGAAAGTGTTCAAAATATAGTGCAATAACTAACTTGAATGCAATAAATGACAATTTTTGTAGTTATAGAAGGATATAGTTACAGATATATTAAAAATCTGAATTAAAAAAAGAAATTACGCAAGTTAAAAAAATATAAGTGTATATTTTTAATCATCTATTTATTGTTCTTTAATCTATGGTTAAAAAAATTATTTAAACATCATCTAAAAACTTATATGCAAAAACTATAAAAAAAAAAATAAATAAACTTTTTATTACATTTCTTTGAGTTGCAAATACAGTGAAACCTCCCTTAACGGACACTCCCGAATAACGGACACCTCTAATTAATGGACATTTTTGCAAGTCCCAGTCCCTCAATATAGGCTATTCCATGTAATTCACTCTGAATAATGGACACTCCGAATAACGGACAGTTATTTCACAAAAAATTTCCCTTGCGATCGTAGCACTTCCAAATTCTTTTATTTTCACAGAATATCTTAGTAACTGCTTGCCTTACAAAACTTTTCATCCTGGGCATTTGATATTCCCCCCCCCCCCTGTCATTTCCTTATCACTGTTTCTTGGTATTAAAAGGGTGGTAATGGGCAGAGGCAGCGAATGGGACTTAAAAGTTGTGGGCAGAAAAAAAAGAACTAAAAGACATGGTACTTTTTGCGGGCAGCAAAAAATGAAAAAGAAAAAAAAAGTCATAATTTTGTTGCTAGTTTTGAGAGTATTGAAGCAGATAAGTGAAAACTGATGTCAGTCTAACAATTTTAACGTACGTTTTTCTTAAGATTGTAATGAATTTTGCACACAATAACTTTTAAAAAGTTAAGATAAAAAAAGAGGAAACTGGGCGCTTTTTCTAACTGGGGCTTTCAGGAGATGCTATTGAACAGACCGACGCCGCGCCGGTAGTAGTCGGCTTTACGGCGCCATGGTTTCGTTGGGTTGTTTCATTTTTAGACATGAAAAAGATTTGCCCATATTCAAGGTCATATTGCCAACTGTCAATCATGCAATAGTGATACTCGAGATAAAATAAATAAATTAACCATAAAAAGCGTGTGTAGGGGGGGAAGAGGGGGTTGTTCCGTCGAATCGCCGCCGTTGGTAATGGGATATTCACACCCTGAGATGAACTGAGAGGCAAGCGAACCTGCTTTTCATGCAGCAATCGTAGCTTTGCAGTTGCAAACTCTCATAAAGTAGTGTTGATTTAGTTGATTTTTTTGTGTGACAATATTGTTTGAATTTTAAAATGGCAACTAAAAGAAAGAGACTGACATTGAAAGAAAAAATTAATGTTTTGGATGTTGCCGAAAAAGAAAAAAATAAGTGTGCGTTGTCTTGTTGTTTTCAAGTTGGGAAAACTCAAATCAGCGAAATTTTAAAAGATAAAGACGAAATTAGAAAATTGTGGATTGTGAGTTCAAATGAAGATTTAAAAAACGTTAAGTTTCGCAAAACAGAAACCAGTGAAATCGACGAGGTTGTCATGAAATGGTTCAGAGCTGCTCGTGCAAAAAACGTCCCTATAAACGGGGTATTTACTCCAAGAGAAAGCCAGAGAAGTCGGGGAAAACTTTGGGGATTTTCCTGTGATTGAAAATGATGTTTGCACAATTAGAGACTTTTCGGAAGCACTGAAATACAGTAAAGAATTGAAAAACTTTTTCCTGATTAAAGGGGACACTGAAGGACTTGCTAAGGTAAATGATTTAAATATTTATACTGAGAAACAGGCTTGTAATGCAAAAAAGAGATGTCAAACTGTTTTAACTGATTACTTTAATTGACTAAATGCTTTTTAAGACAAGTGTGTGCTGTCAGTATACCTTTATTAAGAAAATACAGATTAATTACCCTTGAATGTAAAATATAGTCAACCTTTCGCAATTGTTTCGATTGTGTTCTACAAAGGGAACAACAGCCCATTTTGAAAAAGGTAAATTAAGTAGTGCCTCCCAATAGCGGACACCTCCTAATAACGGACAAAACTTCTGGTCCCTTGACTGTCCGCTATTCGGAGGTTTCACTGTAGAACTGAAATTAGTTGTCTTGGTAGTGTTGTGAATTTCCTTTCATACATCTACCAAGTTACAGAAGAAAGTTTTTAAGTAATTGAGTTTATTGGCAATTCTTTAAGTAAAATAATTTTTTTAATGAACGTCTCAGTGGAAAATATTATCAATTATGCATCAATTAAAATTCATTAATATTTGTTTTTGTATCACAAATTTTGCAGTAAATATGAATTGATTAGATTACTACCCCTTAAGCTTCGGCATAGTTTTGGATAGTTTAAGACACTTTCGGACGGTATAAACCACCTGACTGTCTGTCCGAAACCAGTTTTGGACTGTCCCAAAACCCGTTTCCGACAGCCCAAAACTCTACCCTGCATCCTAGCCTTTTAGAATTGCACTAACAGAACAAAGTTGATAGCTTTAAATGAGCTTGAAAGAAACTGCAACGTAAAATTTACAGAAAAGGTCAATATGAAAGAATGCCGCTAGCAAAAATTCAACTGGAAAAGCAGTTGGATCTCGACTTATAGGGTCATCAAAATTAGAGGGGTTTTCGCCCATTCAGGCCGAAATCTATAAATTTTGCCCCCACCCCCTGTAACAAAATCTGTAGACCCCTCCCCAGAGGCCAGCAGTGTATCTTTTGCAATGTTAATGCGTCTTAGTGCTAGTTTTTGAGGGGAAAAATTAATTTTTGGGCCGCACTGCTGGGTCTTTGGGTACGCAGATCCGGCCCTGCACCCATTGAAATTAGCATTGGGCAAACCATAAAAAAAATAATGTTGATCTACCAAGGAAATTGTGTTTTCCACATGTCAAGTTACCAAATTTTCATTGTATTTCAAATTAAATGAGTGAAAGGCTGAAAAGGGGGCTCAACTGAAACAAGTACGGAGAGAATCTGGTCTGTCCTCCTTAGGATGACAAACTAAATATGTTCAATGTTATCGCGAGACCTCTCCGACGGGAAGGTTTTTTTCACAACAGCCATCTTAAACATACTCACTGTTAAGCATAGGACTAGTTGACTTGTCCTTACCTACTCTTTAAGATGCAGCAGTTTGTGCAGGGGAAGGAATCGAAACCTTTGACCAAAGATGTTTGATTTCTCCAACCTTAACAGAAATGACTGGCACAGTGGCTTTCACCTCCAGTAACAGCCTACTCTCCTCCCTTTGCCTGTTGCATTTTTGTGCATAAATGAGTACCCCCCCCCCCCCCCCCCCCCGCCCACCCCCATAGGGCCCAATTTTCCAATAGGCAAGGTAGGCCTAGAGCGGCACATTTTGCTTTAACCACAAATTTTTTAAATTATTTTTTTATTCTTGAAAGTAAAATATTAGCCTTCTTTCATTATTCATATATACAATTTTTTCTTGTATTTTAATAATGATTACTTTCACACATCTAATGAAAATCATATGCTTTTAAATCATGGTAATGATCAGCATAAAACAGTAAGTGAAGACAAAAAGCGGATGTTGATTTTAGAAAGTGTTGTTGCGTTTATCCAAAAGTCACAACAAAATTGGAGTTTGACTAATATTTTTAGTGCTATACTAAAGTTTATTCTGCCATGTGCAGGTAAAGGGCAGTAACTGCAAATTTTTCATTTTTAATTTTTTTGTATTTTTGTTATCTACTGTACATTATCTTTATTGTACAAGTTCGCTTATTTGGTTTCGGCTGAAAAAAGGTACAAAAACAACGTCTCATACCAATATTTTCTTATTGTTAGTATTGAATTCACCACACATTTCTTCAAATATCTCAAACTCATTTATGCAGATACTGCCGTTTACCTGCACACGGCAGTATTCAGTACTAGTCTCTTGAGTGATTGTCTTTTATTTCCATTTTTACATTATTAATATTTAAAAGTTGTTTTCTGTTAACATTAAGTCTCGGAGAAAAATGAAAATGAATGATGAGCCAAATTGGTCGATTTTAAAAACGCAGACTTGGGACTCTTTGCGAAGTAACCCAGTTACAATTTATTTATGAAATAAATACCATCGAACAGTGAAGTGAGGAGTGGTAAGAACATAAGTGATATATCAATCCACCGTATGAAAAATCATTTTTCAATTCATCATTAATTTTAACTCTGAAAAGTGAGGGTGTAAGGCCCCTTCACTTTTGAAAGTGTGAGGGCAGTTGCCCCCTTGTACGAGCCTCCGATGTTTTTGTCATAGAGAAAATGTTAGTTTTTACAATTTAAAATGATTTCTTGTGAAATTTTAAAAAGTTTGATACGTGCAGACGTATGATAGTAAATAGCATGTCAATTTTTCACCAATGAATAAAATTTCGTAGGATGATGTGTAGCATTTGTTTTGTTAGAACAAATATTTTGTTAACCATTTAATATTTTAACAGATGCTTGGCCTAAACATAACAGATGAACAGATAGAAGAAATGGAGTTAAATCAAGAAAAAATTGATTTCCTTGCTGCTATTAAAGAAGAAGGGCAGACTAGACATGATGTTATGGCACATGTACATGTTTTTGCAAATCAGTGCCCTAAAGCAGCCCCTATTATACATTTGGGGGCAACTTCATGTTATGTTGGTGACAATACTGTAAGTTAATTATTTTTAAGTTTCCTTAGTTATTACTGAAATATTTAATCAAATGCACTTTAGTGGGAGGTCAATTTTTTCTTATGGAACATTCGGAGACACTTGAACTTTTTTCCTTTATCCTTTTTAAATAATGCCTTTTATCTCTTCTCATTAGATATGAGATGTAAGCATGTCTGCACACATTGTATTTATTTTTTCTTTGTTTGATTATTTGATGAATTCAGAGTTTTATTCAGTGAATTAAGAGTTACTCCTCTCCCAAAAGTTAAGGTTTGGGGTGCCTCTTGCATACTTGCCAACTCTGTTTTTAACAGAACACTGTTTTTTACGTCCATCTCCCTATTTCCTGTTTTTTACCATTTTCTAATGTTTTTACAGTTTTTTTCAATCAATCATGGAAAGGTTTCACTTTTTTTCTCAAAAGATGATACCCATTTCTAGTCATCCCCCAATGCCAGGGGAGAGTAGAACTTCATATAGTGCATAAGAATATGGACTGGAACCAATTTTCTCCCTTGTGATAGGAAGAGATTCCTTGTCTTTCAAATATTGTAGACCTGAAAATTCCAATTTCCAGTTACTACTCTGTGACTTGAGGTCCCTTTTATCTTACTGGCCATTTTTTTCCACAAATATAATAAAAAAGGCACAATTTTCAATGAAATTGAATGCCCCCCCCCCCCCCCACCAACTACCCTTCCTACTTAAAAATCTGCATGTTTGGGTTTTATATGTTGTTTTTGTTGTATTTGTGTTATAGTTTAAAAAAAATTCTTTCATACTTATCATATAGCAAGCATAATATTGAGTGTTTAGTTTTTCTGGTATTTTAAATTTTTATGCTTCATGCATATTATACTCTTCTTTAATCTGCAAAATGAAAGGAAAGAAAAAAAAAAACTGAAAAGCATCATATAAATGTTTTCAAGAGGGAGGAGTGTAAAAGGTACAAAATGAATGCAAACCCATGCCCAGATAAAAGTTACATGCCATATACACTTACGTATCAGTCATCCAACCCCTTTTCTTATAGGAGGAAAACTGAAAACTTATGTATAAATTGAGCTCCTGGTTTTTCTGAAAAAATTGGGAGCATTTTGCTGCAATTTTTGAACAGAAACCTTTTAAATAGAAGTAAAATAAGATGTGATGAACATTCTTAAGTGAAACTAGTATATAGTGATCATCATGAATCTTTCTTCTGCATCTATCTTATGAATTACTGGCTGCACCTCATACTAAAATGATTCTCACGGTCCTGAACATAGAAAATTGTAAGATATTTTAAAATTTTCTAAACAAATTAAAGAAAATTACAAAACAAGAATTGTGTTGTGATCATTATTCAATGAGTACCTATTTAATTAATTGGATTTACTTTCCAACAACCTACTTCCAAATACTCGTCTCCAAATTTGCGACATTGGGACTAATTGTGACTTTTGTAATATTGAGCAAAAGAGGTCACATGGGTCAGCTTTGCGAGCCATAAGTTGGGCTCTACTGCACTAACCTACTGATCTGTAAGCATTTATTTACATGTATTGAGAACTATTTAAACTACCATTTTCAGGGTATCTTGTAATAATTCTATGTTTTTTTTTTTTTTTTTACTTTTTTTTAAATATATAAGATCCAAACATAAACCTCAACCGTTATGTAACTTTTACTCTTCATATATTCTCATTTTATTTCAGGATTTGATCATAATTCGTGATGGTTTAAACATCTTGCTTCCAAAGGTGAGTAAAAATAGTAAAAGTTTACATTTGAATATCACTACTTACTTTGTAATTATTCATTTTAAATTTTCTTAAATTAATTTTTTAAGTTTCTAACAATACCCTTTTTTGCTTCTGATATATTGTTTATCAAATGCAAAAACATATCTATGTAGTTGCAATTTTAAGTGTGAGAACTTTGCCATAATTAGCTAGTACACATTTATAAAATGTTAATAAAAGGCAGTTCTAAAAGTTTTTAGTGAAAGATTACCTGCAGATTGCAGGGATATACGGTTTGACATCAATTGTATCATATTTGGTGACTTTATCACTTGTGTGGTAAAATGAAAAAATACAATTTATTTCATTATTTTTTAATATAATTAATAGATGCTACTGTGTCTTTATGTTCTCATATAACTTTAAAAGTAACCTTTTTTTCCAGTTAGCTCGATGCATCCATAGATTGTCTAATTTTGCCGAACAATATAAAGATTTGCCCACGTTGGGTTTTACGCACATGCAGTAAGTATCCGTTGAAATGATTTCAAGAACATTTCCAGCTAATTTTTTTTTAAAAATATTGTTGTGTTTCCATGTAGTTTAAACATTCAAAAACAAGTTATGTCATCATTTTTGATGAAAATATTGAAAGCTTACATATAGTGGCGGATCTAGGGTATAAGAATCGAAACTTACATTGCTGGGTAACATCAACATTGCTTAAATTCATATGTTTTAACTTACCAGACTGAGAATGTTTCTGCTTGGAGCAAATTAAATTTTTAACCTGTAATTAAAAACATTCAAAGCAGATGTATCACTACATACAAAACTGACTTTAAATCGAAAACGTGCAAGCCAATAATTGGAAGATCCTATGGTATAATTTATCACATTATTTTAACTTGTCTCTTCATATTTTTTTATAGCACACAGCTTTTAGTTTCTTTTAAATTTTTTAAAATCATTTTTTCAACAGGCCTGCTCAGCTTACAACTGTTGGAAAAAGAGCGTGCTTATGGATTTCAGATCTCTTAGCGGACCTGGTAAATATACAAAGAGTGCGGGATGATTTACGTTTTCGAGGGGTTAAAGGAACTACCGGAACTCAGGCGAGTTTTATGACAATATTCGATGGAGATCAAGAAAAGGTAACTAAGTTTTGCATCAAGAGGCTACCTATATTTTTGCAGTGAACGAACTTTTATTCATTTTTTATTTTCATTTTCCTTTTTTGTGTGTGTGCGTCAAATACCATAGACTGGCTAGGCCTGTCTGGAAAGTACAATCTAGTGTCTGGTGTAATTGAACGTGTTAATAAGGATGTTTTGTATTTTTTACCATGAGAAATCTTTGCTTCTGTTATCTTTTCTTTTCTTTTCTTTTTTTCTTTTTTGTGAAAAAAAAAAAGAATTCTGATTAGAATGCTTGTGGGGAATAAATGATTTTTGCAAACTTGTATTTTCAAATTTTGACTGAAGGAAGCGCAGTGATTGGAGAGGGGACACTTTTTTTGGTTAATTTACTCTTGTTGTTTTCAATTTTGAAACCGAAACTAGAAATAGTATTAAAAAAAAACAGAAATGTCAAAATTTGCAGAAAATAATTATTGTGTTACTTTGTATGTCTGTTTACAAAACATTATTTAGCACAAGCAGTAACTTTTAGCTTATGTATTCATTGTTTAGATATTAGTAAGTCAAATGTTTTACTTAAACAAAAGCCACTTGCTTAATGAAATTATTACCAGGTGCTTGTGACATCAAAGTAGAGAGGGTAACTTTTACAAAATTCATCAAAATCTTAAGAAAAATATGGGTTATGTTGATAGACTTACATCAATTTCCACTTATCTCCTTCAATAGGCTCGAAACCAGCCCTAATATAATTTTGTACTTTTCTTCTTTTCATTTCTTATTACCGCTAAAAGTCCTGTGACTTTTTTTTCTCCCCCCCCACTTATAAGCCCCCATTGCCGCCACTGTAAGTCTGTGATAACTGGCTATATTTTGAACTATTACTATTAAAACACTGCAGTTATGTAAACATTTGCAATAGCAATAATTTTGCTCTTTGCTCAAATTGTAATACAGTATTACCCCAATTTAACAATTGCCAAGGGGCCCGAAAAAAGTTATTGTTAAATCAAGGAGTATAGGCATTCGATGTAGTCAAATCGGGACCAGAGATATGTTTCATTAAATTGCGGAAATTGTTAATTCGAAGTTATACTGTAGTTGGATAATTTTAATTGTTCATCAATGTTATCCAAGTTTTCGTGACTGTATTGTTATAGTCCTCCCTCCTCCCTCGTTGATAAATGTTTCCATTATAATTAGTTAATCATTTGACTTCTAACTTTTTAGATCTTGTCTTTTAGGTGAAAAAGTTAGATGCACTTGTCACAGAAATGGCAGGATTTGAAAGGTATTTTTGTTGTTGTTTTTTTGATGAAAGTTATTTTAAATGCTTTACTTTACTAAGCATTGTATAAACTTTTCAAGGTTCTAACAATCTTTTGTTCTTAAATTTTAGATCTTACAAAATATGCGGCCAAACCTATAGCCGCAAAATCGACTGCAATGTTATTTATAGCCTGTCCAGCTTGGCTGCTACAGTTCACAAGGTAATATTTATAAAGTAGATCTTTCTTTTTTTTCCTTATTTATTTATTTACTTTTTGTTGGATATTTGCAATCAATTATTGAGATATTGACTAAATAGCAGGAAAAAGCACACATGACATGCACAACATGTGGTTTGAGGGGAAGGAGAACTAGGAAAAAAATTAAGCTCATTAGAGAAATTTGTGCTTTTGAAATGAACAAAGAAATCAAAATAGCAATACCCCAGTAAACAAACCCAGTCAATTCTTTGATTTATGACATACTAAAAAGAACTACCTTACAGAACCGAGCAAAAAAAAAATGTTGACATTGATTCCATGTACTATTTTTTTGGATCTAAAGAATTGAAGTTTAATAATAATCATAATGAAATTCTTCTCACGGGGGGGGGGGGGGGGGGTCAGCTGACCCTTTGAACCTCCCCTGAATCCGCCCTTGTGTGTGATTGAATCCCTGTGCTCTAACAACATAAATGAACTTCATGTATTTTAGTTAGTTAAATTAGGATTGAAAACTATGATGTCTTGTTTTTATATAAGTATGGTTGTAGTTTCTTGCAGACACATATTGCAAAGAAAAACCCATATGAGGCAGTGAGAAGCAGAGGGATGTAAGTGGCAAAATTAAAAATTTGGAGACGTACAAATGGTAGGTGAACCTCTCCTCTGTCTTAGGGCAAGAGAAAATACCAGTAGCCCTGGTATAGATGCTTTTATACAATAACTTTTCAATGAGAGCCTACCTAGGACTTTATCTTTAAACACATTTTATTCAAAACTTGAAAAGGTCCACTGACATCTCTTTGCTGCTCACTGCCTCATATGATCATGAAAATTGACTTGCATATCTGCTATTCCAGTTTATGTTTTAACTAGTGGTACCCACACGGCTTTGCCCGTAATAGAAAAATTAAAAGGTCTTTTGGTTTGTCTGTATATTTACAAATAATATATGTTGAATTTTCTCGCCAATTGGCTTGTACCCATGTTATGTTTCCACGTTATGATAATTTCGTATCTCGCCAATTGGCTTGTGCCCATGTTACGGTTCCACGTTGTGATAATTTCGTAATTTACTCGTCCATCTTATGATAATTTTGTTCTTAAAGTTGGAATAGAAAAAGAACCACATAGAATTTTCAAAAAATCGCTTTGAGGTGCACACCCACATGCTACAACCTAATTCTGTGCCAAATTTCATGAAAATCGGCCGAACGGTCTACTCGCTATGCGCATCACAGAGATCCGGACAGAGAGACTTTCAGCTTTATTATTAATAGAGATAACTTAACCTCTTCAGGACTCATTTACTAAACGAAGTGATGGGACTTACCAGGCTCCGATTGTCAAAACAGCATTTTCTCCCACCAGGTCGCATAGTACAGGTATAAATATGTATCATGTACGTGTGTGTAATTCTGCCATGGACAGGTAAAAGGCAGTAGCTGCAAACGTTTCCCCGCTTTTTTTCTTTTTTGTGCATTTTTATCATCAATTGTGCGTGAGCTTTATTGTACAAGCTTGCTTATTTGGTTTCCACTGAAAAAGAATCTAATTCCAACCCTATTGTTAGTATTGCATACTTGCCAACTCTACTGTTTTTAACGGGAGACTCCCGTTTTTAAAGATTTTCTTCTGTTTTTGTACTTTTTTCTATTAATTATCAAAAAGGTTTCCCTTTCTTCTCAATAGATGGCGCCCTTTTCAAATTTACCAGTGTCAGGGAGTAAGAATTTCCAACTCATTTAGTAAAATTTAATTTTTTGGAAGCTTTCCACATTGCATATTCATCAAAGCACGTGCTTTGGCGAAAATTGAAACAGATTTCAATCTTTTTGCATCTTGAAATGATTTCAAATATTTTGAAAGTTTGAAGTTATTTTAACATGTGCAACCCTATACCTACTTATTTTATATTTCATTTTCATTATATATTTTTTTTCGGATTTTAGTAATTATATTTTTGTGGCTACTTTTTTGGTAGAGACTGGGGAGTGTACGAAACTTTAAGCAAAATCTTTCCTTATTATTTGGATTTTCTAGCTGCTACTGGTTAGCTTACGTTTGCACAAAATCTCCATTTCACCTTAAGTTTAGTGTTCATGCCATTTAAAAGCATAGTTTAATAACTCTGTTGTAAAGATATGTCGCTGGTGAATCATCTGTATACCGATAGTGGAATCTCCTGTTTTTTTCTTCGAAGGTTGGCAAGTATGGTATTGAATCCAGAATGTGTTTCTTCAAATAATTCTAAAACTAATTTCTGCAGATACTGCCATTTACCTGCCCATGGCAGAATCGTGAAAGTTACTGGTGCAATTGTTTCAAAACCTTGATATCTCGAATTTTTTTCTCTTCCCAAGAGATTTGAGATGTTGAGGTTGTATTGTCTTGTGTAAATGAATTCTCAAAGATATAATGTGATACATTACTTTCCAGATTTGTACAGATTTAAGACTGCTGGCAAGTCTGAAAGAAATAGAAGAACCATTTGAAAAAACTCAAATAGGGTCAAGTGCTATGGCATACAAACGCAACCCCATGCGCAGTGAAAGATGTTGTGCACTTGCAAAACTGCCCATGGGCTATCTCATTAATGCTCTGATCACTGCCTCAACTCAATGGATGGAGCGTACATTAGATGACAGTGCAAATAGGTATTCAAAATACATCAGAAGTTTATTTTAGTGAAAATCTTCTGAATCCATGGTTTTAAGCTTTTCTTAATTTTCTCTTATGTTTCCATGTTTCGCTCTTCTTTTTTCTCCTCTGATCTTTTTCTGAAATATTTTCTTGTACTGTTGTTGTTGAAAATTCTCCTATATCCACAATTAATGCTTAAAATGAGGCAGACTCAACATACACGGCAAAATAAATTGTGTTTGGAGCTTTTAAATTGCTTCTTTCATTTTCAAGAGCTGCAATTTAAAATTGCAGCTCATTTTTACTTTTCTTGAGTAACATCGTATGGTATGTGAATAAAGTTGAATTTTTTGAATTTTTATTTTTTTTTAAATGATCATTTTTGTGATCATTTTTATCTTAATAAAAATATCCAAACGTGTGAACATAAAGCTGAAAATGTGGCGGTGTAGTAGTTCAATATAAAATTAATGATATGGAAGTAGTAAGAAAATTGCTTCTACACAAAAAATTTCATTTTCATAGATTGTGTAGGGTCCTTTCTTCATACAAAACGAGCTGATGTGTGCATCACATGACTTCCTTTTACACCAGTTTAATGTCATTTTCTCATTATTGGCAGTTTTAATATGATTCAATAGTTTACTCTCTGAATATCACCAACAGTGGCCAAATTGAAACCAGATTGAAAAGAAAAAAAAAACCCCGCCAAATTTGTCGCCAAGTTGGCGACAAAACTTGGTGACCAAAAGACTGGCGATATATTGCCAAGTGTCTGCCAAATTATAACACCACTTGAATTTACATCAAAATTAACAATGACTTCCCCCAAAAAAGGGGCAAAAGACCCCCTTTGGAGCATACGAATGCAACCAAAAAGGAAAGTGCACAACTAGACCCCACTAGGAGTCTAAGTACCAAATTTCAACTCTCTAGGACATTCCATTCTTGAGTTATGTGACATACATACACACATACGCACGTACATACAGACGTCACGAGAAAACTCGTAATTAACTCGGAGATCGTCAAAATGGATATTTCGGTTGTCTGTACGTTCCTAGGCACATATCCACGTGTGGTCAGGTTGAAAAAAAAAACTCAACCCAAAAACTCAACTCAATTTAGGGGTTAGCAAAATGGAAATTAAGGTCGATTTTTGGGTGAAATTTTTTTTGCGGATACAATACTTCCTTTTTTGTAAAAGGAAGTAAAAATAAGTTTGCTTTTTCCCAATAATATTTTTTTTCATTTCACCCACCTTTTACTTGGTTCAACAATTTTTTAAACTGATTGTGACAGATTCGTAATTTTCCTTATTTCTACATTTTGACTGTTTTCAGACCACTAAATTATGTTTAAAATCCTCAATGATTCTATTTTTTTTTTGGCATAACCTAATATTGGTTTTATATTTTAATATAATTAAGGGATTCAAATTAATAACAAGTAATTTTTTCTAAAATTTTATTATTTAAGATTATTTAGCATGTCCCTAAATAATCATCTTTTTAAATTCAGTTAGCTTAAAGGATGAGAAAATATGAATGCATTAAACTAAAAATGCAAGCCTCAAAAGGGAATTATTCAACAGACATGTGATTTTTCAGTTTTTTATGAGAGCAAAATATTGTATGCATGAAAAAAGAAGGAGCATTGGAAGCTAAATTCAACAAACTTCCAGTTAACTCATGCAACCAATTAAAATAGTTTGCTATATAGATATATGCTTGCCAACTCTGCTGTTTTTAAAGTGAGACTCCCGCTTTTTACGTCCATCTCCCGATTTCCCATTTTTACCATTTGCTCCTGTTTTTTCAGTTATCTCTATCTGTCATCAAAAACTTTTTCCTCAATAGATGGCACCCATTTCTAGTCATCCACTAATGCCAGAGAAGAGTAGAACTCCATATAGAGCATAAGAATACAGACTGGAACCAATTTTGTCCCTAGGGATATGAATTCTATGACAATTATTATGCTAGAGAGTGCTAAATAGGTTTTCTGCACTAACTTGTAACAGAGCTACATCTATGGGTGAATCTGCACCATTTTTTTCCTAAGCATAATATGTAGGTACGCCAAAAAAAGGATACTGTTAAATACTCAATTTTCCTAACACTTATTTGTATGCTGCAAAAACTCTATTTTTTCCTCCGAAAAAGTCCATTGTTTCTTTTAAATGGGCGCCAAATTCACTGTACCAAAGAAGTTGGCTTGCTCAAGCGTTTACTTAAAAGAATTAATTAATAACTCAATCAGTAAAAATTTATTTCTGGAACCTTTTCCACATTGCATGTCCAACAAACCACGTGCCCTGCTGAAGATTGAAGCAGATTTAAATTCTTTTGCATCTGGAAAATGTTTCAATTATTTTGAAGGTTGGAAACTATTTTAACATGTGCTACCTTATACTGACTTATTTTATTTTGATAATTTATTTATATTTTTACGAATTTTAGTAATTAAATTTTTCCAGGTACTTTTTTGGTGGGAATTAAGGAATGTACGAAGTGAAGGCACTCCTTTTATTCAATTTTTCTTTTGCAGTATTTTTTTTCCTTTATGCTACCAATTAGCTTACGTCTTAGAAATATCCCTATTTCAATTGGAATTTGATATTCATGGCATTTTAAAGCATACAATTATAATTAAGATGTAAAATATATCACTGGCAAATTATCTATATACCTGTAGTAGAATCTCCTGTTTTTTTTTTGTTTTTTTTCCTTCGAAGGTTAGCAAGTATGTAGATACAAAAATAAATTGGAGAGCTTTCAGGTGTTGTGCAATATACTAATAGTGTTATGTTAGTTTGCACTGCCAAGCAATTTCAGTATTTTTCATCCTATTTGGGTCACATGTCTGAAATACAATATTTTAAAAATGGTTTGTAAGGTTTAAAAAAGTTAATGTATAATATTTTACATTTACAGAAGAGTAACATTACCAGAAACTTTCCTCTCTGCTGATATTTTCCTAAACACTCTGCAAAACGTCACTGACGGTTTGGTTGTGTATCCAAAGGTAATTGAGAGGCATCTGAAGCAGGAACTGCCCTTCATGGCAACGGAGAATTTTCTTATGGCTATGGTTAAAGCAGGAGGGGATAGACAAGTAAGATAGATAACATTATTGTAAATCTGTTCTGTCGGTTTTATTTCTTGAGAAAAAACATGATGGCACAAAAAATTTTTTGACTGATGAGGAGGGCTGTACAATCTGACCTCCAAAGACATGGAATATGACAAGAGGCCAAGTTAGGGCCAAGGCCGTGTCCAGAAATTTTTTTCGGGAGGGGCCCGGATTAGCACATTGCCCTAACACACACACACACATATAGTATATATAGACACACCAAACGCATAAAAATGTTAACATAGAAGACTTTTTGTCTCGATTTTTAATGATTCCACTGTGTCCTTATTTTAATTTCTTATTATTTTTCTTATTCACCTTGTAGTGGTAAGGATAACAGGAGAGTGTCCCTTTAAGTCAGATGTAGAAAATTCTGTATTTTGAGGCCATATATTAGGTAATTGAGACAACAAAAATATGAAAAAAAAAAAAAAAAAATAGACAAAAAAAGTCTTTTAAAAGTTATACATTCTTTTGCAAATCAAGATCAAACAAAATAAAAATTGCTTGCTCGACAAATCATGGAACTTAATGGACAGAAAGGAAAAACGAGAGAGGAGAAAAGAGAAGCACCCCGCCATCTGCTCATATTGGCTTTTAGTGAAGTTTATTTTTGATCACTCTCCCTACCCCCCCCCCCCCCCCCCCCATTTTTTTTCAATTAACTGCCCTACAGTATGAAAATTGTACAAAACAGTTTAAAAGAAATGGTGTAGACATTCAGAAAATAAGAACGGAAGAGTAATATTCTAGTCATTTGGACAATTCATACTTTATTTTCTTGATAAAATACAAAATTGAAGAACTTTTCAAGGAATTTCAAAAACTTAAATAATTTTCAAAGACTCTCGAACAGTTGAAATTATTTGAAGCTTTTTATTTACACTTTTCAGAAGTTGATTGCACAGTCTTACAAAACGATTATAACTTTGAAAGACACACCCGTTTTAAGTTAAAAATAAATGCAACGAAATATTTCTTGAAACAAACTTTTTTTTTTCAATCACAAGTAGTGCAGAAAATGAAAGAGAGTAGAGTAAGTGTTATTTTTTTCTCATACTTTAAGGTATTAACAGTATGCAGTAGAAGTAAAGAAAAAAAAACAAGCAATAACAAAAGAACTTCCATGATACTGAATTCGGCATTAAATAAATGCAAGACAAGAAACATATCAGTCACAAAAATGATCTTGAAAATTATGCTACAGAAACGCGAGAATCGTGATTTTTGCATTTTTTACTCAGGATGTATCAAGGAGCTGAATTTGGCACATCTTGGTAACAAGATACTCGCCTAATCGGAAACTAGGGGCCCAGCCTTTGGGAAGTCCCCGGTTCGAAATCAGTACAGTGTAAGTTTTATAACAGTTTTAGAGGGAGGAGGGCAGGGTCGTGCACAGAGGGGAGAAGGGACACCTGTTGGCCCGGGCCCGAGCTTAAATGGGGCCCAATATTTTTAAACCTAGGGTTGAAAATATGGGTAAACAATATGGAGGGGGCCCAAAAAAAGCATTTGTGACAGCCCCAAAATTTCTGTGCACGCCTCTGGAGGAGGAAGTGCACAGAAGTAGACTTGAAAAGTCTACCGAACTGACAAAGGGCCTGCCTTGACCCTGGACTGCCCTGAATTGAATTGGGAAAGAGAGCAGGAAGTCCTAATTAAAGGTCTAAATTTCAAGTGTGCCTTGCAGCTAATGAGAACAAGAACTGCTTTTTCTGTATTTCTTCAAAATATTATAAATTTTGAATAGTAGCAAAATTAATTTAAAAAAAATTGTTATTTTCCTTTTCTGACAATAGGAATTTTAAAAAAAGAAAAAAAAAAGCTTCTTCTGTTTTACGGTACAACAGGTTTCGGGGGGGGGGGGGGGCGGGCCCGTCAGGCCCCCCCTCTGGATACGGCCTTGGTTAGGGCGATTCCATTTAAATAGGTGTTGCAGGAGAGAAGGGAAAATAGCTATGTGATTATACTCGTTTTATGTTGTCACTGGGGCCTTATTAATTTACTGCATTAATGAGGGGAAGCAAAAAGTTTCTATGGAAACAACAAAAGGAAAATAAAAATGTTTATAGTATAAAGAATGTTTTAATTTTGTCCGGAAATGTAAAAGCAAAATCGTAAGCTCAAAAGGGTAATAAATCAATTAATTTTTGTTTTGAGAATACAGATTGAATATAGTTTAGATTTTAAAAAATATTGCCGTGAACAAACTGTCCTTTTTTTTTTTTTTTTTACAAAACTGGGTCTAAATAATTAAGAGGCAAAAACACACATTCATGACAGACAAACTAACATGTCTGTAAAATAATAGACACGTCCATTTCCGCCTACAAACAGGATGTTTGCCTTTCCATATCGTCGTTGGTCAGACTATGTATGACCTTTATTGAAATATTTCTTGCAATTTATGTGAAAATGCATCATTACTTCAAAAATTGTGGTGCATTTTATAATGTTAATGAAAGCATTCATTGGTATTTTTACTAAGAAAATATTTTAGTATTATTTTTAGAATTGGTTAATAGTTTTTACTCTTTTCAATTCATTTTGATAATAATGATGTTTATTATTTGTTGCTTACAGGCCGTCCACAAATGATGTTACACTTTAAGGGAGGAGTGGTCATGGTTGCCACACTTCCGTCCAAGGGACGGAATTCCGTCTTTTCAAAAATTTTGGCCATCGGATTTCTTTTTCCATGTTCAAAATGATTTTTATAGATGAAACAAATCTTTACTTTTGAATCTCTTACTCTCAAAAAAGGTCTTATTCTTCTGAGGACAAAAAACTGGCCCATCTGCTAAAGTTAAAAAGATAAGCTGTTTTTTCCCCCAAAAAAAATAATTAAATAAGTCACTCAATCTGTTGATTTCAACCATTCTTATCTTAATCTGGAAAATTTTATTAAAGTTTTTATCAATGCATCTTATAGCCAAGAATCTCATACCTGAATTTTTTTTAATTACTATTTTTTTTTGTATGAAATATGAACTATTTATGTAACATGAACTATAAAATCTGAAGCTTTTTTTCTGCAGTAGCAAATAGTAAGTTTTTTTATTGTATTTTATTATTAAGTTCTTTTTCTGCTTTTACCTCCTAAAAATCTTGGACAATGATATGTTGTTTTTTTATTTAGGTTTTAATTTTAACTTAATCTTACATTTTGGTTTTACTATATAGTTACAGCATCAAGAATTAGCATTATTATATATGTCTAAAACATCAAATAAACTAAGCGCTAATATTTTGGTGTCGCGAAATGGAGCCACGCGCTTTTCAGTCCTGGCCAATTTTTAGAGTGGCACCCATGGGAGTGGTGTTAACGAAATTGTGATAGTTTGTGACATTGCACTTTTTCATAACAATGTGAAACAACAATTTCATAAAAGTGTGACTTCATTTCTGGGCAGGCCCTTATTCATCTGACCATGTTCTGTGCTTTTCTAAACGTAATTCCGTGCTCTTTTTTTGCATTTTTAAATGTGAGTGAACTAATTTCTAAACAAACATAAATGCATTAACGGGTGGTGAAGAACGAAATAACTTATGCTTAGTTGAGAGTATGATGATGTAGTTTGAGATCTGTAATGCAAACAAGTTTCTTAATTTTTCATAATTTTCATTAATAATAATAATTGATTTTAGTTGCAGTAAAAACATTATTATCCTGTTGCAAAACAAATTGCTACTCAAAATTTTTTTTTATTTCATTGTAAAGACTGGATGATTAAACTGAACAGATTAGTCAATGAACTTATATTCAAAATAATTATTATAATAACTGAAACTTCTACGAGCGACCACCTGTGTTAACGGCCATTTTTCTGCAGTACCGATTTTGCATCCTATCTACTCAATGATAAAAATCCGTGGGAGAGATCATCGAAATCTCTCCTAATGACCAGCAAATTGCAAAACTCAGTACCAAAAAACTAAGCTATTTTTCAAAAGGAAATCAATAAAAAATTTTGGCCTGGATACATATTTGTCTTCTGCTTACAAAGGTGGAAGTAAACCAGAATAAGGGGGGTAAAATCTATGTATCCAGGCGTTTCAAATGGATTCCTTTCGTGTCCCTCTGTTTTGAGCCTCAAAACTGTTGCAAAGAGGAGGGCATAGTTTTTTGCACCCTTGGGAAGCTTAGGTGACACTTGACAATCTCACTGCAGATCAGTCGAGCCTCTGTCATTTTGTTAGAGGTTGATAAGGATAAACAGTTTTTCAAAAGGTTGTTATCGGAATTCAGGGGATACTTTCGAATAGAAGAAGGGCATTTCTATGTCATTTTAATGGTCAGAATCTATTTATAGCCCTATGAACATGTGATAAAAAGATAGGCTCATGTTGTACTTGGGCTAGCACCAATGGTAACGACATTATTTTTTGAGTCTAAAATCTGAGCTAGAAATGAAAGTTGTTTCAGAAAAAACAGAATCTGAAGCAGACGAATCTCTTTTTGCATTTTAAAGTGAATCATTTTTTAAATGAAAACATGAGGTAAGAAGAAATTATGGAAAAATTTAGTATTTCTCAGGAAATGTTTCTTCTTCCAAATGATTTTAAAATATTGGCATGTTTTACATTCATCTGAACTCATCGTATTTTATGCCACAACTTTAGATTTTTATTTCACCAAAAAAAAAAATCAAAACGTTTAAAATTATTTTTAAAATTTAGATGAGCAATTGGTAAGCTAATTTGTTTGTTTTTAAGAAAATCATCCCAATACTGTTCGATATTTTACGAATCTGCGCATGCGTCAGGTTTCTTCTGATTTTATCAAAATAGGGGTAATTGTGATAAGAGAGTTGAGGGGATTTTTGTTTAGCTTTGTTTCGTTTTTCGTTGGATTTGTTTATTATGCGTGTTGGTTTGTGTTTTTTTTTTTTAATTCCCCTTCCTTATCAGGTCTAGAAAAATAAAATAATATCAGACTAAGCAGAAATGCTACCATGGTGCATTTTCTTAATCAAGCAGCCACCACTTTTTAAAATAGAACCGTTAAACCATGCTAGTCGCGACTTTCGAGGTTGAACAGTATCTGTACCTCAGAGCCAGAGTGACATAAATCCAAAAATTGTGATTTTCTGTTTATTAGTGCATTGTATGTAGAAACCTATTCTGCATCGAGCTATGTGAAAGTAATTCTAAAAAGAAAATCCATTTCTATTTTTTACCTGAGTTAAAAGAGCGTACATCCCATCCTTTGCATGCCATAGAAAAAAGTTTTTCCATCATAATGTGACTTACGTCCTTCTGACTCTGAAGTACGGATATGATAACAAACTAAATTTGTAGGCACATGTCTTTTATTTGAACATCAAATAAATCATTTCAGTCTATTCCGGTTAATCCCATCCAGAGCCCCCAAGACCAAAAGGCGGGCCTCTTGTCAGTTTCGCCCGAGGCCCCCTCCCCTCATAAAATTTATGCTACTCTGATTCCGAACCGGGCCCTGAATTTCAGACTAGGCTGACACGGCTTCTTGTGAGCCCTGATCGGACCTTTTCGGGGTGGGATCATTTTGGTCTTAATAACCGGCTGGTCTGATTACCTAAACAGGACCTGTATATCATGACCAAACATGCTATACATAAAACATTTAAATTCTGTGACGATTGAGGACCATTTGTATGGTGAAGATACAAAGAAGAAATATTGCTCTTTACAAAATGTTTTAATTAAAAATAGTCAATTTGTGATAACTCGAATCTAAAGGGGCCGACGAAAAACTTACGACTTATCGGAAGTTCGACTTGCTGCTAGTTTCGATATTCAGTCTTTTAATATTAAAAACCATCAAATATTTTAATTAATATGTAATAACAGACAAACTTACAGAACTTCAAAGTTTTTAAGTACAATATGCTCATTTTAATCAAAAGTATTGAGAGAAAAAAATCAAAAATATGGTTTTGATTTCGATGCTGCTGGAACCACTTGAATAGAGCTTATTCTACTTCAGGAAAAGTGCACATCTTCATTCGTTTCAAGTTTAGATTCATGGATTCTACCGCTTTAGAAGTTTCACTTTTACTTTTAATATCATTGACAGAGTACGTGCTTAGACGTCTTTAATAGCAAAGATAACTCACCCTGGCTCTCAGGAACCTGTTGGCAATGGATCGAACTAAAGAATGAAGGGGAACGCATCTTAACATAGGTCAGCCTTTAAAGGTACAATCAGTACCTGACAGCTTAAAAGCAAATTCGCAGTCCAGCAACATGTCAAAGTGTAAACAGTACAGTACAACAAAAGAAAACTAGCTAACTCATTTCCGCACGTGTAACTCCTTTATTGCACATTGGCTAAACAGGTGCTCTTCTTGCTTTAGAGGTCTATTGTGCATGAATTGCAAGTGAAGGTGAAATAATTTTTCTCTCATAGTCACTTGTTTTTCTCTTTCTTTTTTTCGTTCTTTCGAAATAAATTTTGAGTTATCTTGGAAAAAAACTTTGAGTTAAAAGAAGTTAACTTCAAGATGTTGAGAATAACTAGCATGGAATTAAAAACAAAGGGGTCGGAACCTGATAAAAACTTTGAGTTATCGGACTTTAGTTACCGCAAATTGTCTGTAATTTAAAGCAAAGAATCTTTTTACACTCAATCAACAACATATTCAAACTAATAGGGTTTTAGTTACATTCCTTCCAGTCAGTATTGATTCAATTCAATAACCAAACTAAAAATATGAGAGTGAAAAATTAAGTTACAAAAAGTACTAATCAGCTATTAAAATTTCCAGCAAAATGAAAATTATGTATTTTACAAAGGAAGGTATTTGTAAAATAAATAAACATGTTTTTTGAAAAAAAAAATTTTTTTATTATGCCTTAAAACTGAGCTAAATAAATTTGAAATGGCTATTTTTTTTTAACGTCTGCCGACAGTGCCTCCATGCAGTGGGAGTTTAGTTAAGCATTTTTTTCCTGTAAATATTGCTGGGTAAATATTGCTGTAATTTTAATCTAAAATTACAGGAACCATAATTAATTTCTATTGCACTAACCCTTATGTTTGTTAATCTACTTGAAACTTGCTTCAAGCGGGTGATTTCTATATTTTTTCCCGACTTTTTCTCATTTCCCTTGCTCTAATTAAACATATTAGTTCCCTCTAAGTGAATAAAATTAGGATTGTGTTGTATTTGTTTTGATTGTTCAAGATTTATTTTGAACTAGTGGTACCCGCACGACTTTGCCCATAATAGAAAAATTAAAAGGTCTTTTGGTTCGCCTGTATATTTACAAATAATGAATGGTGAATTTTCTCGCCAATTGGCTTGTACCTATGTTAGGGTTCCACGTTATAATAATTTCGTATCTCGCCAATTGGCTTGTATCCATGTTATGGTTCCACGTTATGATAATTTCGTAATTTACTCGTCCATCTTATGATAGTTTTGTTCATAAAATTGGAATAGGAAAAGAACCACATCGACTTTTCGAAAAATCGCTTCGAGGTGCACACCCCCATTCTACAAAAAACTAGTTCTGTGCCAAATTTCATGAAAATCGGGCCCGAACGGTCTAGGCGATATGTGCGTCACAGAGATCTGTACATCCTCTGGACATCCAGACATCCTCCTGACATCCAGACAGAGAGACTTTCAGCTTTATTATTAGTAAAGATAAGCGGTTGGTCCAGTTAAGAGGACATGCCACTGTAGTTTGTATGACTTTGTTTATATTGCATTTTTGGATAGGTCGCGCTTCTTTGCTGTCTCCCAAGAAATGCAATATGACGAGTGGTTACTGTAATATAGGGTATAATTGCAGATACATTAATATTAATTTTATTGCTTTGAAGGTATGCCATGAGGAAATACGTGTGCTCTCGCAACAAGCAGCAGATGTTGTCAAAAAAGAAGGGAAAGATAATGATTTAGTGGAACGAATTCGCCAAAGCCCTTACTTTGCTCCTATACTTGATCAACTGGATTCTCTCCTGGATCCATCTACTTTCATAGGCAGAGCTCCACAGCAGGTAACTAAATTTCATATTATTAACTGAGCTGTAAGCTCAAATGCCTCTATTTTTTTAACTTACACCTCTGTTACTGGATTCCATCTACTTTTATGGGTAGAGTTTCACTTCAGATAACGTTATTTCATATTATTGACAGGTCCCCTAGTCAGTTTGATCGCCAGGCCCCCTACTCAGATTCTGAGCGGGGCTCTTAGTTTGTGACTAGGCTGACATGGCCTGTTGTCAGCCCTGGTTATTGATGGAAACGTAAACCCAAATGCATTATTTTTATTGACCTTTATTTTCTCAGCTTAGTTATAATGTTTTGAGTATCAATTCATTGAGTTTACATATCTCCAGCAAACTTCGTATGTGAATGATCATTTCTTCAGGTTGAGCTGTTTATGATAAGTTTCAGAGTACTAACGAAGATGCTTGCTGGCATTTTTGTGCAAATTATAGTACAACTAGTTTTCTATCCCCCCCCCTTTTTTTTTTGCTAAGTAATAAACCCTAAAATATAAAAATTAAGTTTGAAAACTAAATTTTTGTCTCAGCTGGTATTGAAATTGAAACCATTATATATTAATGTCAACTTGTGTTGAGTGGAACTCGTGTAATCAAACATTTTCTGTTCTAACTTAACTGAAAATTCACGGGTTATTATTGAAATGACCTTTTTAATTCCATTAGAAGTAGCATTTAAAACCCAAGTTTTCCTCTGCTCTATTATATCACTTTCACCCCCAGAGAATGCAAGACTGCTCTTGTGTTCCAAGGTTTTGGACGACAGAAATTAAGACATTTTAAGGAAGAACATATAACAAAATGCTTTGGACTTTTTCTTTTATCAGAAAAAAAAAGAGAGAGAGAGAGAGAAGAGCAACACTCTTAAGCAGAATCAGTTAATTTAGGCTTTATTAGCTTAGAAACACTTCGTTAATATTTTTAAAGTGAACACTTGTAATTTATGTACACATTATCATCTCTGCATAAGTTAATGGCATTTGTTGTATCCAGTAATGTAGTTAACATTACTTTTGCATTGTTTTTGCAGTAATTTACAATAAAAAACCAAACATTTTTAAAGGCCAGCATTTTTAAAGCATGACATCATTTGCTGACAACCCAACAATATTTTTTTTAGTTGGTCCAAATTGAGATTACAATATGCATCCTATTTTGACAATAGAAACAACTTCTTTTGAAAATATAAAAAGGAATATAACAAAATACAGGGTGTCCAAAAAGTCCTTGACACATTTAAAAAAATTCATAGAGAACCAACAAATTGTATGAATTTGTGGTTTGCACCATAACACTTCACAGGTTCAAGAGTTTTTATGACACCGAAAAGGGGGGGGGGGGGTGAAAAGTTTGAAAGAAGAAAAAAGGCATTTCGCAGCCAGGGTGTCAGTATATGCTATGCTTGTAATTCTTCATTTAGTAATTTTCATTCCTGTTTGCGTTTTCCCATGTCAACAAAAGCAATTTAAAAGTTACTTTTAAATGCCTTTTTTCTTCTTTTTTCCCCCCTTTTCTTTTTTTTTCTTTTTTTTTTTTTGATGTCATAAAAACTCTTAAACCTGTGAAGTATTATGGTGCAAACCGCGAATTCATATGACTATTTGTTGGTTTTCTATGAATTTTAAATGTTTCAAGGACTTTTTGGACAGCCTGTATAACTTGATGCAGTGATCCAAAAATAAACTTAATCATCAATCTTGTCTGTTTATGTATTTATTTAGTCTCATTGTTAATGAAATAAAAAAAAATATTAAATGGAAATATTTTTAAGGGAATAATTTACACATAACAAGCAAAATCAGGGAAAATTAATCAGTCAAATAATAATAAGCATGCCATCTCTTTTAGGTAACTGAATTTTTGGAAGAGGAAGTCTATCCAGCCCTTGAAGCATACAAAAAAGATTTAGACGTTAAAGCTGTTATAAGAGTATGATGGTTTAAAAGACATTTATATTATGTCACTTGAAACTAATATACTGTGATAGACTAATGAAATCAAGTTTACTAAAGATTATATGAAAATTTGTAACATTAAAACATGAAACTACTTCTTTAGGTTTGTTATATAAAAATAAAATGCTGATACTTGTTTTCTTCTTTTTTTTTTTTTTTTTGAGTTATAATACCTTCAGATAAGTGTATAAAATTTAATTGTATAACATTTACCCATTGAAAATTTCAGAGTTTAAAGATATATGAGGCAGTGAGAAGCAAAGGGATGTAAGTGACAAAATTAAAGGTTTGGTGATAACCAGTACAAAGAATAGAAGAACCTCTCCTCTACCTTGGTGCAAGAGATAGTTTTAGTAGCCCTGGTGGGTACTGCTATACAGCATGATTTAGAAAAAAGATTCAATGAAAGCCTACCTAGGATCTGATTTTTAAATGCAATTTACTTAAAACTTTAAAACTTGCTTCTCGCTGCCTCATATATATGTTGAATAATCCCCTTATTCTTGTACCAAGAGTTGAATTTATTAGAGTAACACAACTTCGACAACAAAATAAATTCAGCACACTGAAAAGGCTTCCTTGCTATGATATTTACCTAAAAAATTGCTTTTCAATAAAATTGTTTGATGAAGAATTTAAAATTCGAATTTCAAAGATCTATTCTTGATTTTCTGAAAAGATACAAACTTAGCATAGCCAAAAGATTTTACTTTTTAATTACTTTGTACATATAATGTAATACATACATTATGATAAAGATGTAGTACTTTTAAATGAGGCATTTATACAGTTGAACTTGCTTATAGTGAGCCCTAATTAACAAGGAATTTAGAAATACTTGGTTGGTACAATGTTTAGTCTTCGGGACTAGAACTGGCTTTTAACGAGCAAACCCTTCTTAAAGCAAGCAATATTTTTGTGCTCATAAGGTATCTATTCCCTTCCAGCTCAGCTTATATTTTCTTGGAAAATGGATCGTTAACACTCTGAAATGGAGTTGGAAATGTCATAAATTCTGAGAAAGTTATGAGGGCCTTTAAAAAAAAATGTGGAGCAGAGAATCATTTTAAACTTATATATTTTTTGACAACACTATAATCATTTCTTCAAAACTTACTTTTGAGGATATATAGCTCTAACAAATGGAAAATAATAATTATGAAGAAAGTAACGACAAAGGTGAAGAATTTTAATCTGAACCATGATGTGCAGAAAGAGTCCTTTTGTTTCATGGAAGGTAATGGTGCAAATGAAGTTTTCTGGGTCACAAGTATTCCTTGGACACAAAACAGTTCAAAACATGTAACCAACTTCTTTAGAACTGTACAGAAATAAGAACAGACAAAGCAGGTGTGTATGAATTTTTAAAGTTTTTCACTAACTCTAAGTTATAACGAGTAAGTATTGCGGTCCCTTTGTACTCGTAATAAGCAAGTTCGACGGTACACTCTTTCATTTTCATATTTCGCACATAAAAGAACCTTTCAAAACAATAAATACTTGGGGAGAAGAGTATCCAAAAGAAAGAGGGAGTGAACAATGTATTTCAGACATTGTTAACTGAAAATTATTCTTAAAAACACAGAAATTATGTTCCTAGGTAAAATTTCATTTTCTTCAGAACTAAAATATTTCAATGAGAAAAGCTTTACATTCACATTGAGTAATTATGACATATCTAATTAACTTATCTGGTCTTATATAAAGTTTTATGATTTGATATTTTTTTTCCCTTTAAAAATAGTTTTTTTGTGTTGGGAATAACTAAAGGCGGAGTTTTCTTTCTGCCAATAAAAGTTTCTCATTCTATAACTTCCAAAGTGAAAAGAAACCATTCTAAAAAGGGCTAAATGCAAACAAACTGCTAACTCTGGGTTTTCTTCAAGAGCTGGTAACTCACTAGAAGTGCATCTGTGCAGGGATCTCTTCCACGAAATTGGCGAAAGACCTCTCCAGGATGGCAGCCACCTCCAAGGGATAAATATGTATCTCTAAACCTGAAATGAAATGTTTTTGAATTAACAGTCAATTGGAAAAATAACCAAGCAATTCTGAAATTGTCTGTTTTGAGCAAGGTGACCAACCTTTTTAGGGTAGTAATGTGTAGTAAAAATGAAAGAAAAAAAAAAGGGGGAGAGGAGATGAGGTTACACAAACAAAGGCTTTTTTATTATCAGTGTTATTGGTTTATAGTCAAAAACATTTTAACTTCACCTGCAGGTACTAATATTAATATATATAAATATTTGTACTTGTTGAAAAGAAGCCTTAAAAAAATAAATTTAAAAACATTGTAAAGTTTAACATTGAAAGCTGTTTTCAACAAAGCCAATTCACCAATTAGAAGTGGATTTACACAAAATGAAAATAATTTCTCATCTTAATTTTTTCTTAACTGTTTAAAAATGAACAAAATATTGTTCAAATCAATACCTGAAGCATGGGAAAAAAGCCCTTTCCAGTCTTTGGTCTGGCAGTTCAAAGTCCTCATACAAATGTTTTCCATGTCTCATAAGTTTACTTTCAAATTTTTTCAACCTTTCCAAACATTTATTCAATTAAATTTATTTCTAGACTCATTTTTGTTTTCAGCTATATTTTTTGATGTGATTGTATTTAATTGGGGACTGCTTTCATGTTCTTATTTTATCTTTTTTCTATAAAGCTTTCAAGAGAAAATTGGCTATACAGTAATATAGACCGCATGATTTTAAAATTTGTTATCTTTGTATAAAATTTAAAATAAATTATATATTTGGGGAAACAGTCCAAAATCAATACAGTAACGGTAGTAACATGAAAAAAGACATTGTAATTGTATTTTCCCCTGAAACAAGCAACTTAAATTAAATCACTTATTTTGATTTTGTTTCTCCATGAACAAATAGACCATAAGAGCTTTTAGAAAACAGTTGCAAAGTCACCCTTTGAGGACCAATTTCACATTACCAGTCCCTTTTTGAGAATAAATCTGTTTCCTCGAATTCCATACAACATGCATGACATAATTATTTCAAAATATCTGTTAAACAATTGTTTGGGGGGGGGGGGGGGAGACTAATGAACATTCTGTGCATTGTATTCAGATTTTATTTAAGATATATAATTTTTCTCTTATTAATAGTTAAAGATCTGATCGAAATTAAATAAAAAATATTTTCCCCACTCTAAAAGATTTTACCAGTTTAAAATAGTTCAGTCACAAACCCATTGCAAAGCTCTTGGCCCTTAATTGGAAAATTTCTTCAGTGGCTCCTTAAGGGGCTATATGGCCCCCGTTGAGAAACCCTGCTGTAGAAGATGAGGTTATAGAAGTAAGTGTTGCCATTACTCATTTGAGAAGTTGGATTTTATACATTAGAAGAAGATGTTAATATATAAGATTCATGTAAATATTACCTGTGGCCTATTTTTGCCATTTTTTCATCATCATCTAACCCTTCTTCCACAAAAGCACTAAATACATCAGCAGCAATCATCTACGGATCAAAAAATATATATATATATATATATGTATATATATATACTTTTTGGGAATATAAAATAAAATAAACCAAAATAAAGTATTATATCTTACTTCTGCCCAAAGGTTTGAGAAATATGCTGCAGGGTATTGATCACAAAAGATTTCAGGGAAGGAACAAGGTTTGGCGGTATTCTTCTCATAAGGAAACGGCATATATTGAGCCCATACTCTTTTAGCTGCATTTAGCCAGAATTCATTTCTGAAATTAAAAGATAAAATTTGTTTGAAAGTAACTAGTTTACTGCTTTCTTTTTAAAATATATAATTTTAATTTTAATAATATAGTAAGTTGTTTGAGGTTCTATTTAATAACTATTAAATTTGAGGATTACCCCATTTTTATTGTTTAAGGAATACCTTTTTCTGTTTTAATACTTGTAAAATGTTGAAGAGTTTTAATGTTTTAATTACTTTTCAAGATATCTTTTTGGTCAGAAATTCTATTTTGTAGCGTTGCTGTTACCAGTAGTGTGAAATTAGCTTTACCATTAGTTGTTATGCAAAATAATAAAGTTCATTGTAATATCATCATAGCAAAATGAATACTAAGACCAGTCAGAAAAAAAAAAATATTTACTTGCTATACAGTTCCAAATCCAGGGCAGAGAGGAACAGTTCTTCAGTCAATCGTAAACCCATCATATACTGATCCTCTATAAAAAGTAAGGAAAACATATATAGATCATAATAGATTTGCCAAGCATCATTTGATTAATATTTTACATTGTTCATATATGAGACAGAATCATTTGTGCTTTTTTTTTAAATAATTTTTTTAATAATCCTTATTATAGCAAAGGTACAGCCCAGGATGGGGGAAAAAATATCTTTCTGATCTTAAAACAATCATCCATGTCTCCCACTCCCTCCCCCCCCCCCTATTTCTTAAACTGTTAGAAATGTAAATAGACATCAGAATTGGCATAGAACACATTTTTGAAGCTTTTGACCAAAAAAAAAAAAAAAAAAAAGCACCACTACCTCATCTCTTCAAAGCACAATGCTTTCAGAATTATTTAATATTATTATTTGCTGCTATCCATTTTTAAAAATTTAACAAAATCATCATGATTTAAGGAAAATCTAAAATTCCAAGGAATAATTTGTTAACATTGGCAGGAATTTCAAACTGAGCTGTGCAATATTTTAGCAACTATAATGCAATCAAACCTCAATTATCTGAGTTGATTTGGACAGCCAGTACCTTGGATGTCGGAAATCTTGGTTAGTAGAAACTTAGTAGAAAAACTTGTCAGGATCGGAAATTTAAGAAATGTATTAATTAAAAATGCAATGGAATATTTTTAAAAGGGGAACATAAAAAAGTAATGTTTTACAGTTAAAAAACTAAAATGGAAAATAATTTGTAGCAGGTTTTAAAAAGTCCATTGATTTTTTTTTTTTTTTGACAGTACCAAGTTAAATATTAAAAAATGCATTGAAAAAAAAATCCAGAAAATGATTTCATTTTCAAATTGAAAAATTCATCATTTTATTAAATTTACATCATTAAAAAAAGAAAAAAAAAAGACTGCATTCTCAGCTCGGTTAACAGAAACCTCGATTAACCGAAGCTCAGTTAATGGTATTGAAATGCTAAATGCAATAATTTCATCACAAATTGAAGCATAACTTTACTTTTAATAAGCTGTTCATGTAAGTCAGCAGGTATCACATCCCCACTATCCACATGTTGACTTAACTTCTTAACTGTTTTATAATCTCTGAGGAAAGAGCTCATCACTAGTGGACACACATTCACAACATCCCACTCCAAATTTGTCAGCCCAGCCACTTCAGTATAAGGAACAGTTGTCAATGAATGTTGCAGTAGATGACCAAACTATATTAACCATATTTGAGCTAATTAGTTTCTGGTGTCAATTAATGATAAAAATGATTTGTTATTACTGCCAAATATACATATATATTATAAAAACACATGTCCCTGCATACCTTTTTAAATAATACCTTCAAATCTGAAAATGAAAGCAAAGATGGCTTGCCAAATGACGGAGGGTGGAAGTTAAAAACTAAATATGATAAAGGTTCAGAGCCATAGACATCACTCCGATCTGAAACAGAAAAAATATGCATATAGAGCAATCAGGATTTATTCTCAAAAGATAATATAATATATCTTCCACCATTGTAATTATTTATTGCAAAAAATTATTCAAATGAGAAAAAAAAAATACAGTAGAATCTCGAAAATCCGAGTCTCAAAAGTTTTTAGGTTCCACTTAATCCGAAGTGCTTCATTTACATTTTAAGTTATATCTTTAGTCACTAAAAAGTTGATTTTTATTAAAATCTGAAAATAGCAATATTTTGCTACGGTAACACTTACTCATTACGTTCAGTAAATTGTAAAAATAGATTGAAAAGTTGGTTATGTTTTGGTCACCTTGCACAAGTAAATGCGTACGGATATCGAGAAAAAAATTAGTTAAAATTCCTTTAGACGTAATTGAAAGGAAATTTATATTGATATTTGAGTGATACATTTTTCATGAAGACAATAGTTCCTTTTCTTTATACAAGGAAATAAAAGGTGCTCGTACTTGTGTCTTCCGAGTAGCATAAATTTTAAAACTGGAAGAATTTTCGAGATAACCCGAGTTTTCAGTAAACCAAGATTAAGTAAATCCCAGTTACCTCGAATTTTCGAGACTCCATTGTATATCCAAACTGAATTTAAAGTTTGAATTTCCAAATACATGGAAAGTAATAACAAATAATATACTAATTAAAAAGTATATTTAAGTGTTAATATGAGCAGTAATGTTTTTTTTTTTAAATTCTGTACGTTTCACATGAATAAATCTTCCTTTTATCAATCATAATGATGATGGAAAAAGCATAAAATTATGTTTAATGATTACATATTGTTAACTATGAAATGAATTTCTTGGGAATTTTTGTAATGCAATTAAACAACATAGCTGATACTAAAATATATTAAACATTTACTTCTTCCAACTTCTAGCCAAGCACCTCTCATTTTTTCATCTACTCTCATGTATGGATCCATATAAAATGATGCAATCTCCTTACCTGAAAAAAAAATCCAAATTTTAAAAACATTGAATAAAAAAAACTCATAATGATTTTTTATTCAATTAAAAACTTTACACATTAACCGAAAAAAACATGTTAAAAGTTCATAAAATATTTCAAAACTTTGAAAGAAAACAAAATAAATTGAGATGTAGAAAATTGAAGATGGTAATGCATGAAAAATATGCATGCTAATAGTTAATGGGTAGAAACTAAAAAAGGAAAATTCTAAAAAAAAATTTAAAGGAAAAACATGTTTAAAGTTCATAAAATACAATTTCAAAACTTTAAAAGGAAATAAAATAATTTGAAGATGCATTAAATTGAAGATAGTAATGTATGGAAAATATACACGTTACTATTTAAAGGGTAGAAACTAAACAAGGAATACTCTAAAAATAAATTTAAAGGAACCAGTGGCATAGGAACTTAAAAATAGGAAGGAGCTGAGGCACATTGTGTGAAACCGGTGGCAGAATCTCTTGGTGAAACGTTTTAGGAGGCATCTCCCTTAACAAAAGTTCAATATTCTAAAAAAATTCAGAATATAACTTGAAAAATTATTATTGAAGTTAAAAGCAAGTTTTGATTTCAATTGTTCAGGAAAACTGCAACACTATGAAGGAATTATGGAACCAAATCTTCCAGGAAATACAAAGCAAGGCAGGACATGCATATGATTAGACTGACAGAACAATCATTTATTTGTAACATTATCTATACTAATATTATGAAGAGAGAGGATGAGTTTTTGTGTGTTTATATGTTCGAGGTAATCTTCGGAACTACTGCACTTATTCGAAAAATTCCTTTACTATATGAAAGGTGCTTTCTTACTTAGTAACATAGGCTATAATTCGAAAAAAATCTGACAAATATTTCTTTTTTATTCGATTTAGGCCCAAATTTCATGTCAATTGCCTATTATTGGCTATTAAAGGGGTGAAAAATTACTTGCAGATATTAATATTTTATATTGTTGAAAAGGGTAGAATTTTCCGCGTTCTAAGCAATTTGTTTCAATTCTCTAACTTCATTACGACGGGAGCAATTTGCGTTTTTATCTCGAACTTTTTTAGGCTTAGCTGAAATTTTGGCATTATTTTCTCCATTAAATAGATCAATAAAAAGTGAAGGAATGGTCCCACAGTTTTCTTTTGGACATCATTGGATAAAGCGACATTTTTTACTCCAGATCTCTCTCGACCTATGGTCGAAAAATTAGCTTCTATCTTCAAAGGAAAAAAGTTACAAGCGTTTTTAAATCAATTTCGAAGTACGTCATTTTGATTCAAGTTGTCAACCATTTTATTTTCGGGTTTCCACAGTTATGCTTTTTGCATCCATTGTTTATTTCCTTATTTTGCATTTAATTTCTCAAACTTATTTTATTTCATTCTTCCATGGTTACACTTTTAAAATCCATCTTTTACATTTTAATTTCTTAAAAGTATTTTAGTATCCGTCATTATCGTTTAGAAGGGTAATTTTGCATGGTGTTTTTTTTTCTCTTTTATTTAAGCCTGATTGTTGAATATATGTCACTTGACACAATTTTTATTTTCAAGGCAGACCTGGCAATGCAGCTCTTAATATATAAAGATTTGAAAGCCACTGTTAATGTGATTTTATACCTTTTTGTTTGTTTGGCGAAACATTTATTATTGCGAAAGAAAAAACATCCGCTTCATTCGCAAAAAGGCATGGTCGCTTGGCGCGTTAGGCGCTAAGCAGTTCAGTCTAAGATTATTGTTTTAAGGCAACCGTTAATGTAATTCATTGTTTTGGCAATTTGTTTTGAAAGAAAAGAAAGTTTTGATTTGTTTTTATCTGAGTGAAATTGTAAGACATTTTTTTTTTTTTTGACAACCATTTTTGAATGTTCCACAGGATGGTTTTTTTCTTTCGTTAGACGGATCGATTATGATAGCGTGGTTGCTGGGCAAGTTTTGCGAAAAACAATAGAGTTGCGGAATTATTTTTTACATATGAAAGATATTATCTGATATTTTATTTTTTTGCTTATTTGGCAAAATATTTTTAAATTGCAGTAAAAACCACTTCACTCGCTAAATAGAGTTTTAAAGCAACTGTAAATCTAATTTAATGATTTGACAAAAAATTTTAAATTCCAAAGAAACTTGAAGTAGTTTTTTTTTTTTTGAAAAGGCATGTAGGCATTTTATACAAAGAAAAATGATCGTTTCACATTAGGGGGGGGGGGGGGCGTCAATTTTTTTTATTCAATGGACTTCCATTACATTTTTAGCACAAGCATCGCTGTGCAGGTACTGCTAGTAATAAATATATAGAATGAATTTCATTCTGGAAGGTTATTGTAGTGTTGAATTTTTCACAAACAGGAGAATCAACTTGTTCATAGTTAACCTGTGAGACCCCGTTTCCTGGGAATCAAGAGGTTTGTAAACAATGAGGAAAACGGTGAAAGCAGTGCCGTAGTCAAGGGGAGGGTCGATGGGGTCTGGACCCTTCACGAAATGAGTAAGAAAACTCAAAAATAAAGGTATCAATTTCTTTGCGCATAATTTCCTTGTTCGTACACATAACAAAACTGGAATCCGAGCACATGCAAATTTTGTTTGAAACCCTCTGAAATGAAATCCTGGCTACGCTAGGGTGAAGGCCCAACCAAGTATGCTCCACCACCCCTATCTTCGTTTTTTATTGCATGAATCTTCTAGAAAAGTAGACAACATCTTTGAGGTCAGGTTTGAAGTAAACAATGTAGTGAAATACACCAAGGGGAGTCTCAACTGCCCTAGTTCCTATGCCCCTGAAAAGAACAAAAAATATGCAACTATATTTGTTTTAAAATCCAATTGTTAAGCAGTAAAATCTATCTTTAACTAATAAAATATGTTTTCCTTTGTAAATTATATAGGATAATGTGTAACTGCTTAAAACAGTTAAAGTAAATTCGGTTTTATTGCATTGGAAGAAAGCTAGTACTCTATGCAATTATGCATGTGTCAAACTAAAGACAAAATAAGCTTACCACTTTCATCAGTAACCTTATAATATGACACATCTTCATGCCAAACATCTACATTTTCTTTAGCTTCCTGTAAAATGTGTATGTGTAATTTAGAGGTCTTTAAACATTCATAATGTTTAAAAAAATATAATGATTATATTTTTTATAAGAATGAATATGGTGAAATTCTCTTACAACAAATACCAATTCAACCAAATTTACGTTTCAACGAAACGAGTTTTCAGTCCCGTTTTAATTGCCTCCATATTGCTTGAATACCATTACAACAAAACTCCTGTTTACATTGAACAAAGTTAGAGGTCTCTTGAAAATTGTTGAACAGGATTTCACTGTGTAACTTTAATTTTTAAATAAGCATGATTATAAAATTCATTTTATTTAATCATAAAACAAATATCCATTAATAGGAAGAATTGTGAACTAAGGTTTTTACTCAATACCTTTACTGCACATCTTAACCTTAGTGCAATAAAAGCTTCAAAATTGTTAGTATTGAGGAAAAACACACTTTTCTAGGCAGAGGGAAAAAAAGCAAAAATTTTAAAGGAAACTCTGAAATATATATAGTATTCCCCTTGCTATAAAAGGTATATACATGAATGTATACTTTACAAAAAAAAGTGCCAAAATAACTTATATTTTATAACTATTTTAGCAATCAAAAGACGAGGATTTTTTTCTGGGGGGGGGGGGGGCAGATGTAACACTGATCAGGTTTTAAAATTTAGAATAAGCATTAGGTTATATTGGCAGCTTGAATAAATTCTTGTTGTTTTTTTTTGTGAAAACTATTGCTTTAGAATCGCTCGTCAGAAAACTATATGTCTTTTGAAGCAATCCAAGTGTCACCTAATTTTTGACATCTTCATAAAAATAAGAGTGCTGCTCAGCCAGCCCATGTTTCAATGGCCGGAACAATTGGTAGTTGGAAGGGGTAATGTCCGATGAATAAAGCAGGTGGCATAGGACTTTCCACATAAGTGTTTCTAAGTAGGTTTTAAAGGTATTGAAGCATGTGGCCAAGCATAGTCATGCTGCAAAATAACCTTGTCGTGACTTTGCTCGTATAGCAGGCATTTCCCCCCAATGCTTGGCTTAATCGCTCCAATTGTAATTTTTACCGATCTCCTGTGAAATGGTTTTGATTTCAGCAGCTCATAATAAACAATACCCAGCTAATCCTACCAAATGCAGAGTAGAAGCTTGATATCATGGTTATCATGATTTGCTGAGGATATTAATGCATAGCCGGGTATACCCCACAATTTTCTACGCTTAGGGTTTTCATAATGTATCCAATTTTTCATCCCCACAATGAAAAAAAAAAACGGTTTTTCACACTTAAAATATGCCAGTCGACATCTCTCGACTTCAACTAGTACGACACCCAATGACCTTGCTATTGAACCATTTTTAATGCTTTCAGAGGTATGCTATACTTCAGATTGTTGTTTCTGCTCCTTTCTTTCTTTTGTTTGAACTTGTTATGTAAAGCTAGCTCAATCTAACACTTTTTCAAAATAGTGAAAAGAATTATTACACAAAATACATTCTGAATCTTTAAAGATTTGAGAACATTATTTGCAATTTTTAAATAACTATCTGTCAAAAATGGTCCTAAAATTTTTTAAACGTCAAAAATCAAGTCAATAGAAAATAATCAACGTAGTATTGGAAAAATCAAACAACAAATCATTAATTGAAATCTTTTTAAAAAGATGAATAAAACAAAAAATTTTTTTAACCATTAAGCAGTAAGTTACTGCCTTTAAGCCAGAGCTAAGGCAGAACTACATGCCTACAACCAAATATGCAATATACTGACCGTCCGGTTATGACATTCACAGATTGCAGTTTCTTTATTATGGACTCATGTAATTTTTAATTACTTCTATCTTTATAAGAATGAGTTTTAAAGCATTAAATACTTTTTAATTAAAGAAAACAAATACATATGTGGGGAAATCAAATTTAATTCAGTTTAAATAGCGTGCTTCATTTTTTTTCTTTCCGCACATACTCTATGCAATTATGCATGTATCAAACTAAAGACATTTGATCGCTGATAACTTTTTATGTTTTAAAGATATCCAGCTCGAATTTTATAATGAGTTGTAGTATATATCTGGGCTTTGGGTTATGAAGGTTATAAAGTGCTTTCTTTCGTGCATGAGCAGTGAAAATTCAATTGCTTTAAACGTTCATATTTCATTAAATTTTCAATATTTTAACTTCAACCTTTGTTATTATGTTTCTCTTGTATGCTGTCAAATATTCTAAACGTTTAGTAGCATTTGACAGAAAACTCTGAGTGATATGAGCCAAAAACCTTCAAATAAAATTTTTATCTTTGAAAGAGATGCTTATATCTCCGTGTGTATAAAGATACTTTCACGAAAGTTTAAAAATAAATTCTACATGGTTTGATAGCTTATTTCTGAAGTTTATAGCTTCTTCCCAGCTATTTAAAATGAAGGATGATCAAAAATCGTTTTTTGTTTCATCAATTTGTTGCTGATCCCCTAAATTAACAGTAGACTTAATTTTTATTGGAAAATGACAGCTGAAGTATACATTTCATATGAAAAAAATTGCATAGCGATTGGTCATTTATTTCTCGAGAAATCCGTGAAAACGTGAATCTTTAAAAGTGTCTCAATACTTTTAGTCATACAGTGTAGATGCGCCACAATGAGATTCTAGCGTAATCAGCTTCAGTAACGACGTCCGTTTTAACGACGTATGTTAAACAGCGAGAACTTATTCAACTACCCAATAGTTGCAAGCAATGAATGCAGCATAAAAAATAATATTTACTTGAATAGTTATTCCAAATAGCTTCTTGATCAGTCCAAATATGCCTTCTAAAACCACTGGTAATGGAAAATATTGTCGAACTGTAGCTTCTTCCACACTTTATAAAATAATAGAAAAATGTTCCAAATAAATACATCAAGTAAAAACCAGTTCTTCAAATATATAACACCACATAGTTTCAAAAACATCTCATACTCCATTAAAAGGCAATTTAGTATTAACAAGAAAATCTTACAAATAAAATTTAGTTAAAAAAGGCATTTAAATATGATTTGGCATTACTTTTTATGGAACAATTCCAAATTAAACAACTAATGAAAATAATAATGAAATTAATAACAGAAAGGAAATCAAATTTAGTTGCAGTAAAAGTAAAAATAATACACAACAGAATATGAAATTTTTTACTGAAACTAGAACATTTTTAAAAAATCCAATAAAAAACATGTCTTTAGCAAAGAAAAAAAAACATTCATAATAACATTGGCAGATATATATATATATACATAGGTCACACAAAAGTGAATTTTGAACTACAATAATATGCATATACTCTCAATTGTACATCGATTTTCAAAAACCAAAACAAATGTACGTAAAAATTTTATTTAAGTTCCATGAGTACCTTAGTTTCAAAAGTATCTCAGCTATAAGTATGTACAACATTTATATAAAACCATTTTTTTTTTCTATTCTTTTCAAACTTGCTTCTTAAAAATAATCCTGATTAAATGCATAAAACCTTTGAAGAGATTGAAAAGGTTATTTAAAATAACGTGAAAAAAATTGGAAAGCATGTAGAGCAGTGACCTCTTTATACTTGTGCTGTCCCCAATCCGTTTTTCATACAAAAAATGTTCTGCCCCTCACTCCCCCCCCCCCCCTTGCAATAATCTGGCTTCATAAATGTTGTTCTGATGTTACAATTTATTTAATGGGGTTGAAAAACTAACAGATAGTAGAGAAACACATTTTTTTTAATGCACCAGGGCACATTTACCTAGTTTTATTGCATTGAAATATCAGTATTGATAGTTTTATTATATTTAATACAGTCAACTCTCGATAACTTAAAGTCCCAAGAAAACATTTCAGTTATTGGTAGTGCGAGATATGGGAAGTTGTCACAAAAGTCTCAAGAGTTTGGGACTCAATGAAAACTTTGATTCGAGTAATAAGCTTCGAGTTATCGAGATCCGACTGTATCGTGAAAAATTACAGAAAAATAGATGCTTAAAATTTTACTGCACTACTAATACAATTGGTGGACTTGCTTTTAAACGCCAATTCCATAGCGTTATACTTTTGTTAATTCCAATTTTTGACACCGATTTCATTTGTGTGTGTATTAAAAACATTATGTCGGTAACAGCTGCATGCCTTCCTTACAATTACTCTATCTTCTTCCAATGGAGGCACAACCCACAAATAGGAAGCGACTGATAAAGGTTGCTATTTTTTCTTTCTAAAACCATTTTTTTCTGTTAATATCATTTCTCACAAGCAAGTTAATTCATTGAATTTAACCTATACTTTTAGCCTTCCAATTTGCCCAAAAAATTAGTTTGATTTGAAATAAATTTCATTTATGGTATCACTCACTTATGTGAGTATTCTGAACTCATTTAAGCAGACTATGATCCTTCGTTTGAGAAAGGGTTAATTTAAAAAATGTATTTATCAGACTTATAAAAAGTGAGAAAAAAAAAACATAAACTAGATTGATTTTACACTTATCATGTAAAGACTGATAATTTAATCTCACTTGAAAAGTTCTTCTTTGTGCAGTCTTTGCCAGAAAGGTATATCCCATGGTTGTAGCTTATCTGCAAATCCGTTTGCATTTGCAAATTCTTCAAGTGTTTCTATTTCTTTTAATGTGACATCTTTACTTTTTACATGTAATCTGAAAAGGCAGTATGAGTTACTTTTATTCTTTATTTTTAATAGACATTTATTTTTCAATTACAGTTTTATAAAATGTAAAAGAGAACAAAAACAAAAAAACAATATTTAAAAATATTCAAACACAATCAACAGAAGAATCAAAATTATGAAGCTCACGTTGTAATAAGTTCCATTACGTTTTCAACACTCCCAGCCATTTTAGTTTTCATCGACAGCTCTGCATAAGTATCAAAGCCTAGTAGTTTTGCTAAATTAGTCCTGAAATAGAGCAATTTATGCCAGTATTAAAGCATTTTGCATGAATTTCATACAAATTGGTTGATAAACTGAATTGAATATTTGGTTTACCAAAAAGTACAACAGCAAAAGAAGAATGAATTGGCATTTAATCAGTCAGAGGGCTCAAGCAACCATTTTTTTTAAGTAAAGTATTATGTTTCGTTAGAAACTGACTTTATATTTCACACTCCAGAATCTCCGGTACTTACCACTATATCGTCCCCTCAGAGCAACGTTAAGATATCTTAGTGTTATTTCTGGGATTAGATATCTTACTGTTTCTCTGAGGCGAACAATATGTGGTTGGTCTGTTTGTATAAGAAACTAAAGACAACTCAGTTTTTTGATCCGATCAGACTAGAAGACTAGAAGATCTCGACTAGAAGTCGAGCAACCCCTAATCTAGCACTCCCAGAGCTATTGATTTGGAATGGGAACTTGGAGGACTTTGTAACCACAAACATATTTAACATGCTTCAGTCATCATTACCAAACATGAAAGATCTTTGACTGGTTGGCAACGAGCCCAGGACCTTCCAGTTACGAGTCCAACACCTTACTGATCTAGCCACCACAGCCCGTTTTCATACTGACTAAGTTCTCTCTAGGAAGATAAGTTAGAAAAAAACATTTATGTGTAAAACCCTATCCGTTTTACATAGGATAATTCATAAAGAATGGTGGGGTTTCACATAAGGCTACCGATTTGGGAATATTGGACTGACAGCTGGGTTCCACTTGTTACTTATTATTCAGTTCAGGGGCGGATTTACAGTTTATTCATGGGGGTGGCGGTTGAAAATCGTAAAAGTCATTCCTCCCCCCCACAACCCATGGCAGGGAGTAAATTGCCCCCCCCCCCTTTATTTTGTCTTTTAAATACTAATCGCTCCCTATTGTGCCTCACGAACTTATCGCCCCCTTGAAGTGTCGAATCTCCCCTTTGCAGATTATCACCCCCAGGGTTGGAAACCACTGTTCTAAGTCATAGCAGTGTATTATCATACCAGTATATGGTTCATGGAAGACAAATGTTGGAAGACAATTATTAAAATTCAAAAAAGGGGGGAGGGGCAAGCTTAGGTTCAAACAAAAAAGTGGGTAAGGTTGTCCATCCTCGACTACACTAACTGTCTAAACTCAATTTAAAGCAATTTTGTGGAATGTAGGGGAATGTGGGGCAAAGTGAAATGGTTGAGAACACTTACTTTTTTCAATATGAATAAATTTGAATTTTGTTCTACAATTTACAGTTCATAAAGAAAGAACAATATATTAAATAATAAAACTTGCACTGAAACAATATTTTTTAACTTTGGCAGTAACTTTGTACCTCCAAAAAAAGGTGAAAATTTTTTCACTTTTTTTTTCATGGGGCAAAATGAATTTTTTTTTCAAATGAAATATTTTTTGTTAGATTATTAAATATATTTCTGATCAAATGAATCAGTAAATAAAAGAATGAATAAATAAATAAAAAGAAAAGGAAAAAATAAACAAATAAAAAATTAATATGTGAGAAAAAAATTAATGAATGAATAAAATAAGTGAATGAATGAATAAATAAGGGAATTATTAAAAGAAGGAATGTACATGTAATAATAAGTGAATAAATACACAAGTGATTTGTTAAAGGACTGAATAAGTAAATGAAATGAGCTATTTCACTTCGCCCCATCCACTTTGCCCCGCATGCCCTTGAATAACTGGACAAATTATTTAAAACGCAAATAAGTTTAATATTAAACAAATACCGCGCCAAATATAAGTAGATCTCAATTAATATTTGAAACGTTAATAACGAGAACTTTATTATTTAATAATAATAAAAATAATTTTTGACTTACAACAAGATATTACAATATGAGTATCAATTTTTGAAAATTGCTTTTATTATCATATTTTTTGATCGTCAAAGGTTACTTTTTCTTCACTGGAATAGACTACATGTGTTTCTACATTGTTAAAATATCACCAGATAGATGGCGCTAAAAGCGGTACAATTATTTCAACATTTCGCTTTGCCTCACTATTTCACTTTGCCCCACATTCCCCTACTTGATTGAAATGAGTAGCGATTGCTAATAATTCCTTCAATTCTATATACGGTCGCCCCCCACCGCCCCCCTAGTAAATTCGCCACTGATTCAATCAGTTAAAATGGTGATCAAGGGAGAGATGATATAGCACACTATGATTGGCCTCCCTAGGTCACCAGACCTAACACCATGTGATTTTTTTCCAGGTGGGCATATATAAAGGATACCTCCCTTAGAGTGGCGGCTCTTGCCTTAATTTAGCGGGTGGGCCTGCTGTGTAAAGTTTTCACAATAATATTTATACAGATAAAATGAAGAGAACTATAGTTAGTAATGCTGAGCAATAAAATACGTTCTTTTGCAGTTTCTTTATTTCGTGCTTCTCTTCAAGCGTCAAAGTTGAAATTGGTGGTTTTAGAAAATAATCCACTTGATTATTTTTTTTTAGTTGTAAGATAAACAATCTAAATTTAAAGACATACAACCCATACAACTAGTACTAAACAACACACAGCATTAAAAAAACTACTATTACACTCTTAATATCAACACGAACAATTGATCACGCAGCAGCATTAATTTCGATTTAGCTATGCTTCCTTAGAGCAAATTACGAACGTAACAATATTTTTTCTAGAAACAAAGTTTCCTTAATTGCTTATTCTTCTTTTTCAAAATTCGAATTATCTTTAAGTTTTATTGTGTGGAACCACATCACAATACCTACTGGTCACATCATTCATAGTTCAATTCTTTTTTTTTTTTTTTTTTGCATTTTAATAAAATATGTAATTTTTTGAAATCTTTGTATGCGCTTACTGATAAATCAATAATTTTTTTTAATGCCATTAGAAAAATCAAAACACTTAAGAATATTTCAATTTTATAAAAAAAAATATAAGGCCTTTTTTGTTTTTGCACATATTTCAGAAATCCTTTTGCTAAATGATAATAATAATCATTTCCAAAAAGCTGTGCATTCGTTTGCTTATCCTATTAGTTAAAAATATTCTGTCGTTAATTATGTAAAAAATCATGAAACTTCCATAATAAATTTTGTTAATAAGGATATACAAAACTTTCAACATTTTAATAATTTATAAAGTTCTTACCCAATGCACAATTTTGCTAAATATATTGTACTGACTGCAAAACGTATTACTTTTAAGCTGTATCTTTAATATAAAGAAATCCTTAACTATTATAATAACATGGAAGCACACACACACACAACAAAAAAAAAATGTTTGAATTTTGAGATCTTGAATTCAAGCTGTGCTTTTTTTAATCGCGAATTGCGATAGGACCCTACTCGTTGGGTTTCTTGTTTCTACTAATGACTTTTATTGCAACCATAATTTGAATTCAAGACGTCAAAATTCAAATGAATGTCAGGGGTTGGGGTTTTACGTGCTGGATTCTATTTTCATGTAAAAAGGATTGTGTGAAGTCGAGAAGGGTCGTTAATAAATAATTAGATTCCGAAGCACATGAACACCTGCATTATAAGCATAGAAAAATGAAATCAAAGGAAGGATGTCCTTTAACGGTCAAGTGAAAACAATAAGCAATTCATGATTGTTCAAAAAGAAGTTCATCGAGAAAACGCACACCTGCATGAGTGACCTAAAGCCAATAATTTTTTAATAACTAAGCTAGAGTGTTGAAACTCCCAAAATTTCTTAAACAATCTGAAGTTTTTAAATAAATAAAAATCAATAGTTTGGACAGTTTTGATGTAATGTAGCCGCTATGCCTTTAAGGACTTAAAGCGATGTACTGCGTCAAACTGAAATAATTCAAGTCTTTGCTCGATAGAATACTTTAACATAGAAAATAAAAAAATAAAGCCTATTTTACGACTAATACTTATTAGTACTTTAGCCACCTATCAGAACAAAGAAGAAAATTGAATACATCTCACCCAATTGAAGCTGTTTTGTAAAAGGTTCGGACAAATTCAGAACTTTTATTAGCACGACACTCAAAACCAACTTATCTGTGCTGTGTGCTACTCGAAAATGAAATCTCTATTCAGAAATTTGGAAAATTCTGCTCATATTAGTTCCAAGCAGAAAATTAAGTAAATAAAAATATGCATGAGTTGCGATAAATCCATAAAATTGTAAATCCCTTTTCCAGATATTAACAGCCTATTAAGATTAAAGACAAAAGAGGGTCAGAGCACATGAGAAATCTTTTTTTCATACACGTGGGCTTGCTTTTTTCTGCCCTCCGAGCCGTTTTTTCGTACAAGTGACGCGTATAAAATATTTCCCTCCTTCTTTGCCCTTCTAACTAGTATTGGGTGAAGATACTTTTCCAAGGGGCAGGGAAGCTGCTGCCCATACAGCAGGAGTCCGGGTGACACGGACTTTCCATTTTGGTGTCTGGTTGAATTTTTGTGATTGGTTAGGAGCGGAGGTGTGGCAGGGGGCAACAGTCGAAATAGCCCAAGAATCATTCTCAAAGCTTGCAATCGGGAATGATAACACATGGAAAACTTGTAATATTTTATTAGCGATATGCAAAGTGCTAGAGATTTAAAAGCCGTTTCCTGCCCCCAATTCTTTGTTTTTTGTTTAACTGAAATACAAAATGTTATTTTTGAATAATATATATAACTGTGCACAACTTGTCTGGGTGGGCCAAGCCCAACCGGCTCATAGTGACGAGCCGCCCCTGCTCCCTTATTTGATGATCTTGACAAACTGAAAATATGGATGACTACTGTCCAACCATGGATTGTATGGAATTTTCAAACGTCCAGATGAGACGAATCTATCTGAATGAGGGGGAAAAGTAAATTTTGATGCACGTATTCCGCTGATTTGAATGAGACTCTGCTTCTGCAAAAGCTGACATCGCTAAAAATAATGGATTTGTCCATTTCCAGCTGTAAAACGGATGTTTGTCTTTCCATACACTCCGTGGTCAGACAGTACAGCAATTGCTTCCGTGACTGGGTATGTGCTACAACATGTATGGCGGAAGTTTGAATTACAGGTGCGATATCGTCCAGGCATCAGGAACAGGGCACTTTGAATATCTTGAGAATGATTTAAGTGTGTAAAAAAATGTCCTTTTTGTAACTTTTTTCTCTAAGAAACACAGTTGAACTCAATTAATACGAAATGTCAAAAATCCACAAATTTGTTTGTATTAGCTGTTATTTGTAATAACTATGAATTAATGATACACTGAGAAAAAATGAAGAAATGCTTACCTATACATAAAAAATATTACTATTAATACACACATTGTAATCTAAAAATTAGTACATACAGAAAAAAATCACCTATTTCATACTAAATGAATATTAGAAAGAAAATATTAAAGAAGGAAGATGATAATCGACAATCGCGGAATAGGTTCCAATCCACAATGGTAGAAAAACAGTTTTATTTCCAAGTAAATAGAAATGACCACAGGCAAAGAAGTGTACATGCTTTATTTTACATGCAAAAATTTAATTTTTTTTCATGATACACAATGGGACTTCTACTACATAAGAAAATGATGAATGATTTTTTTAGAAATCATTCCAGAAAAGAAAATTACAGTATTCAATCACGAACATTTTAAGTAAAGAGGTCAGAAATTTTTGTTCGTCTTAGCCGAGACTTTCATTTTAATGTACGTATTATGCATGAAATTTTTAATGTAGTTAGGTAGCAAATTATTATTAGCATTAGCAACCCATAGATGTATCCTGGTATGTTGCCCAGAACTGCTCAACCACTTGCCCTTTTCAATACAGTAGTATCTTTATAGCGCCCACCTATATAACGCAATTCCCTATAAACCACACAACATTTCAGAAATAAACAAAAAGTTATGCATTTATAAAAAGCCCTCTGTTCTGCTTTGCAAACATAAAATTGTTACGCAAATCAATTTTTGAAACAGTTTTTCATCTTTCCATCTTAATTCAAAGCTTTTAAATGAAAATTAGTATTCCCAGTAAAAAGAAAATATCAGATCACTCTTGGAAATGCAGCTCTTTTGTAAACCTTGAAGCTAGCAGAAGAGCAGAATAATTCACTTTCTTTTGATCGTGAAACATATTTAAATGACACTATATATATTATGTTGTATAGTTAGTGCTTTAATACTCATTGCAGTTAAAACTTTTTCTAAGATGCATTTTTCGTCGCCTCAAATAGTTGTTGCTGGTGTGTTATTCCTGGGATTAGAGGTCATAGGGTCGCTATGAGGCGTCGATATATAGATTAACTCTGAATATTAGTTTTAAAATATGTGAAATTATCTATATAACTCCAAAATCTGCATAATGCAAAAGCTCTGGTCCCAAGGTATGTGTTATAACGGTCTTCTACTGTAGATGGATCAAGGAAACATAAGAAACATAAAGTATAGTAATTTCATCTGAAACATATTCATTACCTTTGATGCCTTATTTCTTCTATTTCTAAGCTGTTGTTCAGTTCATCTGAAGTTGATGTAGCTCTTATGTGATTAGCAAACCAGGCATTCCATCTCAGAAGTCTATTATCGCAGTATTCCATAAAACAGTTATAAACATGAGGTTCAAGGGTTAAAGTCCATGGGCCACGAGCAACATTGGTGCTGAGAAGAAAAAAAATCTTCAAATCAGAACCCAACTTTTCTTTAAAACATACGGGTCATTCTCCAGAAAATGTAACTTTTCAAAGCAAATATTTTTCAATTTTGAAACCTTTTGTTTTATTTTTTTTCATTCTTACTTGAAAGGGATACCTACTAGAAGTAACCATAGACAATGGCCCAGCTAAGTTCCAATTATTTTACTCATAAATTAAAAAAAAAAGACCTTGTTCACGGAAATTTAAAAAAAAAAGAAAAAAAATTTAATGTTTAAAAAATGAGGCCAATTTAATAGCAAAGAAGTAACTTCGTTAATTGTGCACACATTGAGCTATTTTAATGATTAGTGGGAATCTAATATTAAGCTCTCTTAATGAAAGTATGGCTTAAGTTTTATTTATCCTTTCAGTTCAAATGTGTGTTAAAAAAGAGCATTTAGTCAATTTGAGAATATACTGGCAATTTAAAATTTTGGTAGAATGCCTAATATTGATTTATTTCCCCTCGGTCATTTATTTTTACCTCAGAAATAATGACACTCATAAGGTCTCTCACGGAGATGAGATTCATGGATGAGCGTAGTTTTCCATTAATATAGGCCAAATAGATACATTTTTCAAGGCAATATATTTTTTTCTTCATTGCTACAATCTGCACATGTTAAACATATGAAAACATGTTTACTTTGTTCTCTACATTAATTTACATCCCTAAAATTCAAGTTCACGGAGGTGAGAGGTCACAAGAACCACACTTAATTTTTCAAACAAAATCCATCTTCTTTCTTTTCAACAAAATCTCACAGCTTCTTTATGGCTAAAAATAAACGAGGGAGCTCCTTTGTATCATGGAAAATAAAATGTGAGGTCATTACTGCCACGTGTTAATGAGAAATGGCGTTTTGTGTTTAGATAACCGAGGTGAGAATTTATTGTGCGACATGATTCCTTATCCTACTAAAACAAACTAAAATACAATGTGAAACAATTAAATATACTTAAATAATTAGTATTTGAGATACTTATGAAAAGAATAATAAATAAATAAGTATATGCTTTTGATTAAACAAGTTATTAAGCAACATAAACAGTCACATCAGGTGTGTGACATACCACGGAGGTGAGAATTCACATTTTGTTAACCAAAAATATAGTGAAATAAAAATTATTATTAAAAAATTGTTGACAGATTTACATAGATATATTTTTGATGAAATTAAAGAGCATTGTTAAATGAATCGTTCCTTAAAGTTTTTACAGTAAAAGGTGTGACAGTAAAATTACTTTTTGAAGAATGACCCATATAGTAATAGTCATTTCAAAGTTATGAATCAATAGTTTTGATAATGGTATTTAATGAGCACAAACAGGGCTATGGAGTCAGAGTCAGATTGATTTTGGGGCAAAGGAGTCGAAGTTGGGAGTCGAAGGTTCAAAATTTCAATAGTTGGAGTCTGTCAATTCCCCACAAAGTTCGCAATTCTGCCAGTGCTTGTGGAGTCGGAGTCAAAATCGAAGGTTCTAAAATTCCGCAGGTCAGTCACTTTTCCTCCAACTCTGTGGCCCGGAGCATAACAATACAACATTAACAACAATGCAATACTCGTCTGAGATTTTGGTTTATCGTTTAGTATATCTTTCACTTCATCATTATAAAGGTAACTCCCTTCTTATATATATATATGCTTTGCCTTTTCAAAATAAAATCCTCATTTACATTGGCATCCCAAAAAGGCATCATCAACACTGAATGATTCAACACATAAATGGGGTGGTTTCCTTCAGTCAAAAGTACTACTTTAAGTCATTGAAATGGATAGAATGAGCAAAAAAAAATAACATGGACCCAGAAAATTCTTTCATTTTAACAACAGTTTTTTTTTAAATTCATTTTTTAAATGTCCGATTTTTCAAACAAGGAGTGGTCTTGATGACGTAACAAATGATGCACTTTGCCGCATCTTTCTACTATGTGTCCACGTTATGATAATCAAGTAGCGAATTAAATAATGCACTCTATACTTGCTATCAACCATATTGTTGCCAATACACGTGAATAAAGATGCAAATTCAATATTTTGCTCTGTGAAAGGCATTTCATCATTTGTGATGTCATCAGCAGAAGCTGTAAACAATGAAAGCGCTCCGATTTAAGTAATTTTTTAAAAATATTAAACGTAAACAAAATTATCGCAAAATGGTCATCTCCTATGTTTTTAAACATGCTCTTTCAGAAAAAAATATTTTTGAAATTTTGGAAACGACCTCATTCAGCACTGCAATTTTTTTTCTATGAAATCTAAATCTTTAAAGCAGAATTTAAGAAAACTATATTATTTAAGGAAACGGCCATACTTAAAAGTATGTAAGTTACATGACATAAAGCACTGGCACATATATGCGCATGGGTTATCTAATGGGGGTTATCAGGGTATCTAAGAAATCGACAATTTCATAGAATTTTGTTAAATGCCTTAAAATATAGGAAAAGTAATATATTTAAATGTGTATCTGTGTACAAAAGCAATGATACATCATAATCCACTGTTGATTTTCCAGCTGGAACTTTAACTTAAATTTATATTTCCATTTTGATGCACATTTTTTATTCAAATTTAATGACTTAAAATAAATATACATAACAATTTTTCTTTTAATAAATTATAAAATAACAAATGTGGGTCAAACATCTTCATTTAATGATCACTTATTTTTAAATATAGACGTTTATTTCTGATCAGCCTACCTAGCTCCAACAAAATTTCAATTTTAATTCAAATATCAAATACAATATTTTAATGATTCAAAATTTTAATATTTTAATTCAACAACCAGTTCTTGAGTTGCAATGCTTAAAGCAGAATAATATAAAGAAATTTAACTATGTAACTATAATTTTGTTTTTTAATCGGGTAAATATAGAACCAGGTTAAAGAAATTTCATAGAGAAGTTTTAAGAAAATAATAACTATGTCTGTCCACTCTTTGCAAAAAACTTAAAACAAGACTAAAAACTTACGGGTCAGCTGCAAAAAACTTCAGCACTTCTTTTGGGAAATTTTTAATGTCGTCAAATTGCAAATCATGAGAAAAAGACGATGTCGCCTGCACTAACTTATGCCTGAAAAATATAAGAAACAGTTATGTAACAAAATGACAGATGTAGAATTTTTAATTTACATAAACAAAGTTAACATTGGGTTGATCCAATGTGGGAAAAATTGAGGCAAGTACAAACAGAAATTGGGGCCCTTTTCCTGAACAGATATCTACACTTTTAAACTGAAGTAGAGTTTCTTCTTCCAAAAAATTTTCGGCATGATCTAGATAACCATTGCCCCAGTGGCAAAAAGCTGCGACACAGCGACATTGTCGTGGACAACGAAACAAAATCGCGGACAGTTCTGTCCGCGCTAAAAAAATAAAAGTTGTCCACAGAAAAAAAAAGGTTGTCTGCAGAGAAAAAAGAAAACTGCAACTGTCGGACATTTATTTGCATTAACTGCTGACGCGGGGAGGGAATAAACGCACACGTGATCGCACACATGATCCTTCCCCGCCCACGCGGTGGTATGTATTAACCAAAACAAGACGATATTTTTCAAATTGTTTACTGAAAAAGCAAATCTGAAATCGAAATAACGCATATTTCTGTGTACAAAAAAAAAAAAGTTGGCACATTTCTGTGATGCAAGCGATAAGTAACTAATAACATAGTGAATAATTTTGTTTAATTGTTTCATCAAATCATTAGCAGTAGTGTTGTTACAAAGTTCTATGAAAATGCAGCGTAAAGACTTTTTCTTCATGCTAATGATTTAAAAAAAAAAGCATTTATATCAGTGAATTGAAATGGGATCGCTTCAAATAGGGTTATCAGCTTTAAAATCATCGCCATTTAGTGTCTGGTGTTAAACCTTTACTCATCCTTTTTTTTTTTCACGACTCCGAATTTTCGGTGAATGTGTCAGTGTTATTAATAATATTCATCATGCAGATCTGCTAAATGGTAATTCTAAAATTATTTTACTTTAATATATTTTTTATTTACCGTTTTTATACTTTTAATGATTTCATTTTGAAAAATGCAATCTGATTGCATCTGATATGAGAATCGAACCTTTTTTTTTTTTTTTTTTCAAGCTAACTTCGCTTTATATGGAGGCAAATAAATGAAAAGTCCATTAAAACCATCATTTCAAGATTTTATAACGAAACTCCGCCTTTGTTTATGAGTCAAAAATTTGGTTGCTGAATAGATGGTTTAATTTTAGTTTTGCTGCAACTGTGTCGATAGATGTTAATGATATGTTTATCTTGGCTTCTCTATGGCTTATAAAATGCAATTCCAAAATAATTTTTTAAAAATTAATTCTTTCATGAGCCGTTTTTATACTTTTGGAGACTTCACTTTGCGAATTGCAATCTCTTTGCATCCGCCTTGAGAATCGGATTTTTCAAATTTTTGATGCTTAGTACGCTTTGTTAAGGGGGAAACAAATAAATTCTCCTTTTATTTTTATTGAAATCACGAAATTTAGATGTTTTTAACGAAATTCTGAAATCTTTAAGAGTTTCAAACAGTTAAATGCTCAACCACTGCTTGATTTTTTTTTTTCAATTATTAAACAGAAATTAATATAATAACGGAAAAAAGAAAAAATTTCACACTAAACACCTATTTTAAAATTTTATTTTACTCTTCCCCCCCCCCCCACGCAAAATTATTTGCTTTTTCACAAAATGAATCCAGTTTTCACACAAAAAAGGACCCTGTAAAAAAATCCTGGACAGACCCCTGTTTAATAGTCAACACATGTTAGCAAATGTCAGGTGCCCACCAAGGACAGGGGGGTGGGAGTCATCAGATTGCACCATTGAAACTTTTAGAAGGAGGTAATTTTAGAAAGATTTTGGGTTTAGCTATGGGGGGGGGGACGGTACCTCCTGCCTTAATTTTAAAATAATTATTTGAAAAAAGACTCGTTTATTTTTTTTTATTGAAACCACGCTCGAAATTTTGCAGACAGATCATGAAGTTCTAAAAGATTGTCGCAGACAGCTACAAAAGTTTCTGCCACTGGGACCATTGCTCCTCTTCTAGATTGTTATTTAGTTAATGTTTGATCTTTGATATATTCTATCTCAATGAAGTTTTTGCCAGGGATAATCAAGTCACCCTTACTGGTGCATTACCCTAAATCAGCGGTCGGCAACCTAAATTGACTGAAGATCTACTTTCCAAGTTCGGTGAATACAAAGATCGACTTGAAGGGCGGGGGGAACGGTCATGTTGCATTCGCACTTAAGTTGAGATTATGCCGACTTCAAATTATAGGCAAAATCTTATCAAAATAGACTTTACTACTTATTAAATAGTTGCTGTAATTTGATAAAATAATTTTACATAAACACTGTTTTCACCCATAAGTAGATATATTGCTTGTTTTAAAATTGATAAGATAGTGACCATAAAAAAATCGGCTGAACCTAAAAAGTTTTGAAAATTTTCAAATAATTTGGACGTCAAACCTAATTTTGTTCCAGAAAATGGTACTCCGATAGAAACCAAGGAAAAAACATTGTTGAGATCGACTGAAAATAGGCTCGAGATCGACGGGTTGCCGACTGCTGCCCTAAATGATTGCATAGGCTCTGAAATTTTGCTCCCAGTAGCAGAATTTTTTCAGTAATCTGTGATGAAGATAAAAAAAAAAAGATTAGTCTGCAAGGTAGAATAGCATTAGATTAGTCGTAGTGCTTACTACGAACCAGCAAAAAGGAATGCTTGAAAATAAAATGCTAAATTAAAAAGTTACGAGTAAAACAAAGACCAAAAAGCATCAAAATAAAATAGAAAACTGAGGCACAGCTAGCAGCAGGAGCAAGTTCTTTAGCCACTGAGGACCCCCGCATAGATTTAAGTGCCTTTTTTGTTTTTATTTATTTTTTTTTCCTGTTTCATTTTTAACTGTTCTTTTGTGCTTTAAATATAAGGAATCTGCACAGAAAGAAAAAAAAACTTTTTTTCACTGTAAGTGTGTTAGTATATAATACAAAAAACTGCTAATGAACACTTTAAACTTAAGGGTTCCTGTTAAAGTGGTAGCCCGGGCCCAGTTACTACCTCTCTAAATTAATTCAAGCCTCCAGTGCAAAAAGTTGATAGAAGGCTTAAGTATAAACAGTTATGTCATTCAAACTGCTAGGCATATTTTCAGGGCAGACATTTTTTTTCTTTTTAGAGCAAATGCGGTTCTTCAACCAGTGTTAAAAAATCAACAAAAGTACAGTACATTCTACTTTTAAAAGAAAAGAAACAAATCACAAAGATTTCTTAATTTTCTCAGAAGCATATATTCTAATAAAGAACTTACTTATATTTCCCTCTTCCCTCGTCAAGTTTACGAACAATGGTTTGAAAATGATCATAGGCTTTATCTGACAAGTCCATTCCAGACAACTGTGATTCCAGAATATGCTTATCAACGATCCTGCGTACTGGCTCAGTCAACTGATTTTCATTTGACTTTAGTTCCTAATAAAAAACCAAATCCTCACCATACAATAAGCTTTAAATATTTACAAAATTGGAGCAAAATTAAACTCATGCGAAAACTAAATACAATCTGAAGAACTACAAATAAAAAAAAAAGTTTATTCAAAAGAATCACATGCACAAAAGGAAACACATTGCTCATTAATATTTTTTTGCACCAAAAAATTATTCTGTATTAATTTGCAACAAATACTTTATTTTTTATCAAACTATACAATTTATGCAGAGTCCAAATGCAGGCTATATCCCCTTTCCTAAAACTAAGTATTAAATAAAATAAATGAAACAACCATTAAAAGTTAAAATAGTTGCTAGTGTTTAGATTAATTTAATATTATATGCAAATTAATATAAATAAATAAATATTCAGGGAAATAGATAACTCAAATAGGAAAAGTGTCAAGATTTATAGAACACATATAAAAATGCCACTTGTATTAGTATACATTCCAAGGACATAGTTAATTTTGTTACTGTCTTCATTTGTACACTAAATCTGCATCAAATTACAGTGCACATGGATTTTAGTGCTGATATTTTGTTCATGGGCAAAAGCAAATTTCCTGGTTAAAAGAATTCAATTCCTCCAACTTTGTGAGGATTTCAAAATCAACAACTTTATTAAAATAACCACCTCAAAGTTTTTTTATACAATCAGGACTCCAAGTTCTTTTCTGTAAAGTAAATATAGACGAGTCTCATGTGGTCAAGTGATCAAGACTACTGTCTTTTACCCAAGCGACCTATGCTATATCACTGGCATGGGAAAAACCGAACCAATTTTTCCACACTATAAAATAATGCATATTAATCCTCCCTCCAAAAGATAGGAAGTTGGGCAGCAAAGAAGATTCAGGATAAATGACTAAACAAAGGGAATTTCTAAGATTCTTTCAGGAGCAAAGGCAGACGGTTGAAATACAAAGCTTACTATCCAATTGAAGAATTTTTCATCAAAATTAGTAGAAGACTTTCAAAATAAACTTATAATAAAGGAAAAGCACAGAAAAAGATAAATAGCTGTATTTGTAGTTGAAAACCTTTTCTTTTTTTTTAAGTAACAAAATTACTGAAAACAACACGAATAGTAAAAATCTTAAAATTTTCAATCTCATTACAACTTATGAAACCAGTGTATGAATTCAACATTTACACAGAAAACGTGTAACATAAATTATTTTGCCTCCCTCTTACCAACGGAAAACTTAATAAAAAAATAAATTAACAAAAACAAACGAAAACAAATTAAAATTTATCTTTTTTTTTTTTTTTTTTTTGCATAACTGATGAAGAGAAACAATAATCAATTCAACTCATAATAGAAATAACTTATTTCACACTGGAAGCAGATTTGAGGAATAGTCCATCTAATGGGGAACGATGCAGATTACTTTCATGCTCTAGGGATCCCAAACGAGGAGAGAGAGGAAGAGGGGTATTGAGTTTTTAGAGCGGTTGATTTTTGGGGCATTTTTCCTTTTTAGGGGGTCTCTTGCTCTGGAGTGGTCCTTGTGCATTTGTGGGGAGGAATAACTCTAGGGGGGATGAACACCCCTACATGCTCCACACATTTCAGAGCACTTAGCAAACCATCTATAATGTATGGGATAGATAATAAATTTAAAAAGTTGAATAATTGCTCTCCCAAACTTGACTTCTGAAAATTAACAATAAAATCACATCTTCAGTTAAGAGCTCAAATTATAAAATGATTTAAATAAAAATTCTGAATCAAACCTTAAATGCTTTGTATATAGCAGGGCTTAGATACTTCTCTCGCTTTGCTTTTATTATTCTTGGATGAAGCTGAAAACAGAAGAAACTAAGTTGAAAAAAACTAAAAAAGGAAGAAAAACATGCAGAATTTAAACAATTACAACTATGTAAAATTTAAACTTTTAAAAAATTAAAAAACTAATTCCCAAATTTTAAAAAACACTCTGAGGTGAAAATCTTTAAAGTTTCAAGTAATTTTGTACCAAATTTCAAGGCTGTAGATTCTACAGGTTTCCTGGAGGCAGGCCTGCCACAGACAGAATTTTAGAATTTCTTAAGATGTTACTTTTTTTTTCTTCAAAATACAGAGATACAGAAAATATTTTGTGCTTCAATACTTTGGCTAGAATTATATAATTAAATAATATAATATTGAATAGTTTTACCAATTCTGTAAAGATATAGCATTTAAATTAGAGCTTTATACTGTACTGTCAACAACAATGTATGAGATTTACTATTAATGACTATAAAAGTACCTTCACATAAGCATCAGCAATGCTTTGGTTTCGACGAACTGTATAAAGCAATTTGAAAGCTCCCCAAGCAAAATCAAAAGGAGCTGTAAGTCTGTCTAATGGTAGTATCACATTCTGCACATTAATTTGAACTTCTGAGTCTGAAAAATATCAATATTATAAATCGTGAAATCACTCACAAAAAGATAAATATACATAGTGTATATAAATTAATTGAAAATATTTCGCTGGAAACAAAGAGTCTCAAAATCACACAAACAAACATTGGATCTCTTTGCAATTGTTCTTTTCTTAAAAATTTAATTTGTTTTATCTACTCTTTTCCCTGTTTGAAACTGGAGTTTTTACACCTCCCCCATTCCTGCATGTATACAAAAACAGAATCAAGCAGAAAAAAGCACTAAAAGTGTTATGAAATTCATATAGTGCGAAGAGAGATTTGTCAATGATTGTTAGACTTGGTTTGACGTTTGAAGAGACCCTGGGGCTGGAGAATACGGTAAGGCTTTTTCCTGAATTGGTTGATTGCTGATTTTTCTCTCTCCTTCGGACAGATTGTGTGGTAAAATGAATGCAAAAAGGAACAATGTAAACTTTTGTGTTAAGTTAAAAAAAATTACTTTCACTTAAAAAATAATTATAAATTATGATAGAGAACATAATTATAAATTTGCCAAAGATTTGCTCTTTATCTTGATTAAATATACAACTCTTGCAATAGGTACATGCAATAAATTACAGTTATCTAATAAACAACATGGAATATTTGGAGCTTCGGTCCGACATCACTGCAGCTGAACTATAAATGATTAACTGTTTGTGAGTAATAATCCTATGTAATTTTGTTACGAAACATCCTTTTTCTTTTTAATAAAAAAAAAAAATTCTGCTTATTTAGGAATGATTTGTTACCATGGTTACCATGGCTTTAGACAATTAGAAGCCTGTAGATGTTGTTTACATTGATTTTCAAAAAGCTTTCGATAAGGTACTGCATGTTGCTCTACTTAGCAAATTAGCTGATATAGGCATAGGAGGGAAAACTTTCATTTGAGCAAAAAACTGGCTGACCGGAAGGAAACAAACGGTAGTTGTACGGGGAAATTATTCTGATTGGAGTGAGGTTTTAAGCGGGGTTCCTCAAGGATCAGTGTTAGGGCCTGTTTTGTTCATTGTTTTTATGAATGATATTCATAAAAATATTTCTGGGAACATGAATTGTTTTGCTGATGATGTCAAAGTTATGGGGAGTGTAGAAAATAAAAAATAAGCAAATCAGCTGCAAGAGGAACTTGATCATATTACGGAGTCGGCTGATAAATCGCATATGGCTGTTAATGTTGGGAAATGTCAAGTGCTACATTTAAGGCTTGGAAATAAGTGTACAAGTTATTATTTACAAGGTTCAGTAATTAGTCAGGCAGAAAAAATTACTGATCTAGGCGTCTTAATAAGTCAGGATTTAAAGTTTAGCCAACAGTGCAGCATAGCTAGTAACAAAGCCAATAAGATGCTTGGGTTTATCAATAGATCTATTTCAAACAAAAATCTAAAAAAGTTCTTCTGTCCTTATATAGAAGTTTGGTAAGACCTCATTTGGAGTATGCTGTTCAGTTTTGGTCTCCTCATCTTAAGAAAGATATTAATGTATTGGAAAGGGTTCAAAGGTGGGCTACAAGGCTAATAAATGGACTTTCTCATTCAGACTATGATTCCAGGCTTAGAATGCTAAAAATGTAGTCTTGAGCAAAGAAGAGACCGAGGGGACATGATTCAATTGCTTAAATTAATTAAAATGAAAGATGTTATGGGGCTAAAGTTTAGCACTGAAAATAGGACAAGGGGTCATTGTTTTAAGCTATTTAAATCTCAAGCTAACATGGATATTAGGAAAAATTATTATTTTAGCAGGGTAGTGGAACCTTGGAACAGCTTACCAGAAGAGGTGGTAATGAGAAAGGGAGTAGATAGTTTTAAGATAGCCATTGATCTTCACTGGGGATTGTAAATTAACTATGACCAGTCTAGCTGGGAACAGAACCTGTTGCAGGTCGTCTCTTTTGTATTTGTATTTGTATTTTTAATTATTACTCATATTATCCGGATTTCTGTTTATCTGTATTGCCTTTCGTCCCTGTTAGTCCAGATAAACGAGGGTGCACAGAACTCAAAATTAATCTACAACAAAGATTCCTTCTTTAAGTTGGGATTACAATATGCTAACTACTTTAATACAAAAGGCTAATGCAAAGGCACTAATTAGTACAAGCAGTTCAATCATAAGATTGTCTCTTTTCTGCCAGTAGGGTTCTTTAGATTACATTGTCTGAATCACTTTAACTGGAAATTCAGCATAAGTGAAATAAACAACCCTACAGGCAAAGAAGCAGTCTCGATTAGCTATTTATCCTGCTTAACCATTCGTCGAGTATCATAGTCAAAAAACACAATCATGAAAAAAAAAAGTCAGCAAGCTCGTGAGGTCATTCTCTATTAGAGAATTTTGCTGGCAGTTGAGGTTTTCGTGTTCGCTTATGAAGACTGTGGCAGGTTAAATATGTTTGTGGTCACAAAGTCCTCCAAATGAATATGGTACAAATTTAAAAGTTTATAGAGAAATCCTGAGCAATGACAATTTAATGAAATTAATTTTTAACAGAATTAAACAAATAGCTAATAAAAAATTAAACGTTAACTCTTACCATCAAGTTTCTGATCTAAATGATGAATTCCAGCTTCATACTGAATCATCAATTTCCCAACTGCATTGACACATTTTTCACTATTTAACTGGCTGAAGGCAGGAAGTGCAGATGTACGTAACAATGGATTATTTTCTGCTGTATCTGGTGGAATTTCAGGTAAGCTACATTTTCCCGAAAATAAAAATAGAATAATATTAATGTGAGAAAACTTAAAATATTGTTTTCTAAAACAAAAACAAGAAGCTCATTCAGTGCTTCATCTTTACAAACTTTTAGTGCCAGGACCGATGTTAAGCATTCGACATTGCATCAAATGTGATAAAATTGTACATTCAATGAAACAAACTCTACTTGTCATAAGTATTGACAAACAGAGAATTCTCTGAAGTTTTCACAGAAAAAAAAAACTCCCTTCACTCCTCAAAATTATGCCAAAAGATTGTTAGAAATTCTGTAAGTGCTAAAAACACCCACTAATTAAGTACCTTATTTAACTTGTGCTTAGTGTGCTGTACTTTTAAAGCAGTCAAATCCCTTTAACACAAACATGAATAAAATGAAAGTCACTCTAAATATGTTCAGTTGAACCTCCATTTATCGAACTTCCACAAATCAAAATTTTCTATACATCGAAATCCCAGCAAATTTCCATGTCCATTATATAGAAAAATTGTTTCTATATATCAAAAAAATCTCTTTATATTGAAATTCTTTCGAGACATTTGTAGATTTTTTTTCCACTTTAGACTGTTTGTCTCATCAAAAATGAAGATTGGGGAAGAAAATTATGTTCATCAAAGGTTGCTACGAAACTCACGAGGAATCTGGGGTTGAGGGGTGTGTAGATAGGGTGTTGTTCCATTCTGGAGTTCTTCGGTTCCCCCCTAAGTTTATTTCAAATCTTAATTGTAACCAGTAATACAGTAAAAACAGTTTCAAGTTATTCCTATTGTTCTGTTGATTATCATTCTTAGTCTTTTAGCTTCAGTGAAAATCATTCAAGTTAAGTAGATTGATTTTTTACTTTCCTCTCAATTACATTGTCAAAACGAAAATCCCCTAAAGTGGCAGATCAAGTTGAATTGCCGAAGAATGAAGATGTATGAAGGCGCAAAAAAATGTCGTTTCTGGTAAATTTAGAATTTCAAAAGCCTGTAAAAGTACTGAAACTTACAGAAAATTTTCACTCAAAAACATGAAACGGCATTACAGTTGATTTTTTAGAAACTATACAGAGCTCAGTAAATGTTTACATTTAATTTTTTAATTATTAACTTCCCTTCTATCCGATATTTGTATAAATTAGAAATTGGCACACAAAAATTAGCTTTAATTATAAAGTTTTAGGAGATTTTTTATGATAAATCAAAATTGTTCCTATGTATTGAAATTTCTGTATATCGAATTTTTTCCAGGCAATTTGCTATTTCGATATATGGAGGTCAGACTGTATTTTATTTAACTTGGGCTTAGTGTGTATTGTACTTTCAAAATACAGTCAAATTCTGTATTTTCAAACATGTCTAAAATGAAATGCTGCTAAGACAAATTACACAATGTAAACTTGTAAATGATACTTTTTGACTTTACTTCCTCGTTATAGTCACTGCAATGCAAAAAAAAACTGCTCTTTTCTTTTTTTTTTTTTTCAGAGTGGTTTGACAGTATTTCCAGTCCATTCAAATTGGTTAGAATGCTACAATGCATTAATGGCATTTAATCATGTAGCTGTATGAAAATTATATTATTTATACTATTAGAAATTTTTAAAAATACAGAGTTTTAAAAAATAGACAGTAAGAAGTTTGACGTTCTGTTCAATCTAAAGTTAAAATGAAAAATTTTTTTTAAAAACCTCCTCAACATGCATAAGAGTTCTGCAAATCTGGGGGCTCCTGGATCATCTTGTTTACTCTCCCGGGGCTCACTTTTGGACACCATCTTTTGAGGTCACCTCAGATCTTGAAAGATAACAGCACCACCTCTACAATTTAGGCAAAGCTCTGAAAGCCAGGGATAGCCTTCAGCACCTCTGCACTCATGATAACTACTTGCAACTGAGCACAAGATTTTCAGACCCAAGGATTTAATGTGTATGTTTTCCTCATGTACTGAACAGGCATTTGCTCAAGCCAGATTCG